>NC_069000.1:41984090-41987448 GCF_001194135.2 Octopus bimaculoides
TATATATATATATATATATATATATATACATACATACATACATACATACATACATACATACATACATACACACACGATGAGCTTCTTTCAGTTTCCATCTGCCTGCCAAATCCACTCATAAGGCTTTGGTTGGCTTGCGGCTATAGTAGAAAACACTTGCCCAAGGTGCCATGCAGTGGGGCTGAACCTGGAACCATGTGGTTGGCAAGCAAGCTACTTACCACACAGCCACTCATGTGCCTATATTAAAACAAAATTTGTTAAACTGTTTTGTATATTGTAGAAATATAACCAGTTTATTGCTGATAAATTCTAACAACAAAATCTGATGTCGTTCCCTAAGGGCCACATGGACCCTAGTTAAGGATCTCTGTTTTGCACACTGATAATAAATTGACCAACACTCTATTGACTTCATGGCAGTTGAAGATGAATTAACCTGGCACAGATTATCCTTGTGACATTCCTCCCCCTCACCGAATGGAGACCTGTATGGTTATTTTTGCTTCTGTTAATCTTGTTTCTTCTCCTTCCAGTGATGTTGAATACAAGTTACCATCGGATGAGGGTGGTTCATCAGATGAAGAAACGGCTCAGGAGAAAAAGATTCGTTTGGCTAAAAAATATTTGGCTGAATTGAAAAGTGAGGGTGTTGGAGATGACGAGGGCGAAAGTGATGGTGAGTATCTATCTATCTATCTATTTATGATGTTGACAGTGACTTCAAAGTTTCTGTCAGCTAAGCCATTGTTGAACTGCCAAAATTTCAATGTCGCTCTGATTTAAGAATTAAAAATTTGTACTCTTTAAAAGTTCAGAGTTACTCATCAGATTAATGTAAAATTGTTTTTATTGTAACTGAACATACAAACAAAACATTAATATAATTATCTATCTATCCATACATCCATCCATATATACACACATGCATACTTATAAGGTGAGCAAAAGTGTACATACTCTGCTATATGTATATATAAATCCCCAAAATGGAACAAGGTTACAACAAATAGCAATAAAACATACAGACAGACAGAAAAAAAACAAGGATGGGTCATTTGCAGCCTTCTCTCATCAATCAAGTTTCCAGATTGTCCTTACATTTTCAGGTGGATATATATATATATATAGATAGGTAGATAATTATTGACAATGGTGTGTGTGTGTATGTATGTGTACGTGTTTGTATATGTGTGTGTGTGTGTGTGTGTGTATATATATATATATATATATATATATATATATATGTGTGTGTGTGTGTATTGCTAATGTAAATAGAAATGGAATGGTGAAACTATTTTTTCATTTTCTGAAAAAACGTTTTGAACTCACAAGACTTTTGCATAATAGCAATGATATATATATATATATATATACATATATATATATATATATATATATATATATATATATATATATATACGCACATCATCAGCATTTATCTAGCGTCTGTTGTCCATGCTGGCATGGGTTGGATGGTTTGACTGGGCTGATACACTGGAAGGCTGCACTAGACTCCAGTCTGATTTGGCATGGTCTTCTATGGCTAGATGCCCTTCCTAATGCCAACCACTCCGAGAGTGTAATGGGTGCTTTTATGTGTCATCTGCATGGCACCAGTGTGCGTTTGTGTGTCACTGGCATGGGTGACAATTTGTGTGACACTGGTATCTGTCACAATTGCAATTTTGCTTGGCATGATGGGTCTTCTTCTGAAGCACAACATAACGTCAATGGTCTTGGTTGTTGCTTCCGTGAGGCCTAATGCTTGAAAGGAACTCACCTGCTTTGCCTCTGTGAGGCCTAATGCTTGAAAGGAACTCACCTGCTTTGTCTCCATGAGTCCCAACGTTCAAAAGATGTTCTTCACGTGCCACCAGCATGGGTGCATTTGGCTTAGGCCAACAAGTTTAGGGGAGGGGTTAAGCTGATTGCATTGACACCAGTGCTCAACTGGTACTTATGTTATTGACCCAGAACACACATCTAATTATATAGAAGAAACAAAAGAGTAGAATGTCCAGTGAATGTAGTCTAATTGTAATAAATTTTGGTATTTTTCTGTTGTTTTGTAGATGATAAAAGAGATGCTATCAGTGACAGATTGAAACATGATTTTGTAAGTAAAGTTACTTTAGCATGTGATCTACAACTTAAAGGGAGATTACTTTAGGTTACTTTTTAGTTTACTTTTCAATTTCTAAAAACCTTTGACCCTTTTGTTACTGTATTTATTATGAGATGCTCTGTGTTTCTTTCATTTACTTTAAATATAACAAAGAATTTAGTAAAATAACTTAGCTTTCATTCAGTTAATGTTAGGAACATAAATTGTGACAAAGGTTTGGTGGAAGATTTTAATTCAAAACTTATAAAAACAAAACGTTTATACTACAGAGCCAGAGTCGGTTTCAGCCAGGTTGGTAACGAAAGGGTTAACATGGCTAAAGTAGTTGATATCGATCTGGTGGGGTCGATGGCACTTTCCAAGGGGTCAATAAATGCACATCTACTTTATTATTTACTTATTTTCTTGTACATACCTGGGAGTCAATGAGGGGTCAAGAATTCCATGAAGTGGTCGATGGTTTAAAAAGTTCAGGGACTCCTGCTTTAGAGCATCAGAAAGAAATGCTTAGTGGGTTTTTTTTCCAAATTTCTCTGTTCTGAGTTCTGATCCTGTTGAAATCAACTTTGCCTCTTAGACTTTGTGCCTTTGCTAGAAACTGTTGTTAATGTTGTTGTTAGCTTTATTTTAGAGATGAGGAATTTACATTTGACAGATATTTATCCTCATCTTGTTTGTTGTTAATATAACATTTCGGCTGATATACCTTCCAGCCTTCATCAGATGTCTTGGAGAAATTTCAAACCTGGGTTCTCATTCCTAAGGTATTTTTCAATGTTATTATTCAGGTCACTGCCTGGAATCAAACTCAGAATCTTGGGGTTAGTAGCCCACACTCTTAACCACTTGGACAATTATTTTAGGGCTTATAAATCTAATATTTTCTTATCCTTCCTTAATAGTAATAACAATAATAACATCGAAAAATACCTTAGGAATGAGAACCCAGGTTCGAAATTTCCCCAAGACACCTGATGAAGGCTGGAGGGTATATCAGCTGAAACATTGTGTTAACAACAAACAAAATGGGGACAAATATCCGTCAAATGTAAGTAATGTTGTTGTTGTTGTTAACAATAAGAAATTGTTCAACAGTTTGAGATTTTTTGTTTGTTTACAATTTTTGATTTGTTTTTAAAATAATTTTTTTTTTTTTTTTTCCAGTTAGAACAGAGTGGGAAACTCAACAAACAAGTTGCAGATGAGGTAGGTCTTATATGTGTGTGTATG
>NC_069000.1:41987458-41988502 GCF_001194135.2 Octopus bimaculoides
TGTGTGTGTCCCCATCACTGTTGTCATTATTGTATAACCCCAGGTCAGCTCTGGTTCAGCAGCACACTCATGTTTCAGGAATATTGTGCCTCTGCCTAACAGAGAACCATGATGCACACTCTGACACTGTCTACATTCTGTATTATGTCCATCACAGACTTTCATACTTATGTTGTTTCTTTTTATTGCAACCACCAGTAAAATTCTGTTATGTCTCAAGCTACTACTATCTAGCACCTTTAGATGATCTCTATTCGACGGCTACTACACAGCTACTCAACAGTCACTCAACTCCTCTACCACGGCTAGACTACCTCTATTTATATGTCTTGGGCGATCCTACTTCTTTGCTTGGGAGCGTCGACACAAGTTCAAAGGTCACTTTGAAATTTACTACTATTTTGAGGATATTTAAGCTTTTCCAAGGCAATTATACTAAAACTGACTAATCACTTCTTTTACTTTATATTACTAAAGATTAAGCAGTGTGTATAATACACGTGCTCACAAAGTCCAATCCTTGTTGTGTAGTGACTTGTATGCCTTAGTAACCCTGAGAATTATACCAGTAGAAAGCAAGCTCCTGGCAGGTCTTTCCATGCTGGACCACTTCTTCCTAGAGGTAAAAATAAGTTGACATAGGATCAACATCCTTACTTAGAAAAAAGTTACAGAAACACTGATAATTCAAAATCGACAAGACAAGGGAGAGAAAAAAAAAGTTTGAAGCCGGGAGAAAAGGCATTGATGGCCATAGGGAACAAAGGGCTTAAAAAGATGATGGTAGTTATGAAATATTTTTCAGGGGTTCCCTTGGTTATAATTAACCATTTAGTGTTCAGATCACTCTGTTACATATAATACTTTTTTTACCAACCACATGGGTCTAGGTTCAGTTCCACTGCGTGGCACCTTGGGCAAGTGTCTTCTACTATAGCCTCAGGCCGACCAAAGCCTTGTGGGTGGATTTGGTAGACTGAAACTGAAAGAAGCACATCGTATGTGTGTATATATATATATATATATATATATATATATATATAT
>NC_069000.1:41988558-41990303 GCF_001194135.2 Octopus bimaculoides
GTGTGTGTGTGTGTCTCCCAGCCATTGCTTGACGGCCAATGTTGGTGTGTTTATATCCCCCTAACTTAGCAGTTCGGCAAAAGAGACTGATAGAATAAGTACTCAGCTTACAAAGAATAAGTCCTGGGGTAGATTTGTTTGACTAAAGGCAGTGCTCCAGCATGGCCGCAGTCAAATGACTGAAACAAATAAGAGTTAATCATGCATTACTTCATAGGTTTGAGGTATCATTTATGTGATTGTTTATTTTTAGAATGACATTGTAGGGTAGGTATGAGAGGCTGGATATGGCCAGTTTGAATGTAAAACATGTGGAATATCTGGGTCAGATGTGGCTGGTTAAACTGCTAAAATACTTAGGATTCACTTTATAGATGAATAAATATCATAATTTCTCATTTGTGGCATCGTTTTTAATCTTATTTTTGTTTGTTTTAGTATCTTCCACCAGAAAGTTCTGATATTACATACCTTAAAGGACACAAGCTACCAATCACCTGTATTGTAATCACTCCAGATAATAACTATATTTTCAGTGCTTCCAAAGATTGCTCCATTATCAAATGTAAGCCTTTTGGATCTTTTTTTTGTTGTCTTTTTCCATGTAGCTTATCTTTTGCAGTCTGTGTGTGTGTTCTTGTGAGTTCCTGTACATTCATGTTGTGGTTATATTTCCAAATTTGTTAGTGTATGTATGTGTGACTCTTTCTCACATATGGTGTGGTTATGTGTTACATATGAATGAGGAGAGCTATGTGAGGAAGTGCCACTCCCTAACTGTAGAAGTAGACCCAAGAAGACATGGGATGAGGTGGTGAAGCATAACCTTTGAACATTGGGCCTCACAGAGGCAATGATAGGAAACTGGGACCTTTGGAGATACGCTGAAATCGAGAAGACCCGGTAACTAAAGTGAAATCGCAGCCACGAATGTCTGGCCCTGTTAAGAGTACCCCTGATGTGTCGGGTGATAGGATATACTTGAGAAGACCTGTTGAGTCAAGTAAAACCAATATTGTAGCCCTGGCCAGTACCCACTGACTGGCCCCCATGCCGATGGCACATAAAAAACATGATCTATGCCAGGCCCGCCTGACTGGCTCCTGTGCTGGTGGAAGGTAAAAAGCACCCACTACACTCTTTGAGTGGCTGGCTTTAGGAAGGGCATCCAGCTGTACAAACATTGCCAAATCAGATTGGAGCCTGGTGCAGCTGCTAGCTCTTGGGGAAATTTCAAACCTGGGTTCTCATTCCTAAGGTATTTATCATTGTTATTATTATTATTATTATTATTATTATTATTATGATTATTATTATTATTATTCAGGTCACTGCCTGGAAACGAACTTGGAATCTTGGTGTTAGTAGCCTGCACTCTTAACCACTACGCCATATGCCTGTGGGCTTTTTTTTTCTTATTTTTTTAGTTGATGTTTTTTCCAACGGTTGTAATGGATCCTCGCACTACGCCATATGCCCATGGGCATATGGTGTAGTGGTTAAAAGCGTGGGCTACTAACTCCAAGATTCCGAGTTCGATTCCAGGCAGTGACTTGAATAACAACAACAACAACAATAATAATAATAACATCGAAAAATACCTTAGGAATGCGAACCCAGGTTCGAAATTTCTGCAAGACACCTGATGGAAGCTGGAGAGTATATCAGCTGAAACGTTGTGTTAACAACAAACAAGATGAGGACAAATATACGTCAATTGTAAATAATGTAATTTTGTCTTGTTA
>NC_069000.1:41990686-41996852 GCF_001194135.2 Octopus bimaculoides
AGGTTGAAAATAAACAGTTCAATCAACTTCATTTTGGTAACATTTAAAGGATTGTCTCCTGCTTCTTCTTCAGTTCAATGTTTGTGATTTTTGTTGTCTTTAAAGGTGTCTGGTGACAAGAGTAAGTTAATACACATCTGGAATCCAACCAATTGTCAGCATATACAAACGTTTAAAGGTCACCGCGATGCTATCACAGTAAGTCTTCGAACATTCTGCTTGCATTTCTCCCTCCTTCCACCCCTCCGTCAAAGAACGCACAAGTCCTTTCATACACACACAGACACACAAGTATGCACACACGACGGGAACTTCCACTGACCAACTTCAATCACAAGGCTTTGGTCAGCCCAAGGACATTGTAGAAGATACTTGCCCAAGGTGCCACACAATGGAATTGAACCCGAAACCATGGGGTTGAGAAGTAAGCTTCATTATTCATTCTGAGTGTGAGTATATCTATCTGCATAGCTGTGTACCTGTCTATTCGCTGCCCCAGCGATTAACATGAAAGTGTGATATCATCATCATCATTTAACATCTGTTTTTCCATTCTGGCATGGGTTGGATGGGTTGCACCACGTTCCATAGTCTATTTTGGCTTGGTTCCTACAGCTGGATGCCCTTCTTAATACCAATCACTTTACAGAGTGTACTGGATGCTTTTTGCATGGTGCCATCACCAGTGTTTTTTTTTTTCTGTACATGGCACCAGCACGAATGCTTTTTATGTGGCACCAGTCACTTCCTCAGAGGAAGAATTTAAATAATTAAAAACAAGAGAGAACACCGGCAAGCATACACACACACACATTGTTATAAACTCATAATAATGTATACTCCTGAAAAAGTAATAAAAGCTAGATGAATGAACAGTGTGTCTGTGTTCTGTGCAGTTAGTATGACTGACCGAAGGCAGCTATGAGTTATCACATTTGTTATTATGAAAAAATTAAAAAAATGTTTTTGGTGTATTATTAACCCATTAGCATTTAAACTGGCCATATCCAGCCCAAATATTCTCCCTGCTTTATGTTGATTCTATCAAGATCTGGCCTCTTACACCTACCCTAGAATGTCATTTTAAAAATAAACATTCTAAAAATCACACCATCAAAATCTCATCGTTACAAAATAATTCAGTATAAATTGAAAACTATGTGAATAAACACAAGTTACGGCTGACAAAGAAATCTGAATTCTAAAAGTTTAACCCTTTTGTTTCCATATTTCTGTTGAGATGCTCTCTGTTTCTTTCAATCAATTTTAAATATAACAAAGAATTTAGTAAACTAACTTCGTTATCATTAAGCTAGTGTTAGGAACATAAATTGTGACTAAGGTTTGGGGGAAGATTTTAATTCAGAACTTTTGAAAACAAGACATTTGTACTACAGAATCAGAAGTGGTTTCAGCCAGTTTGGTATCAAAAGGATTAAGAATTGTTTCTCTATTATATATTTTAACCCTTTTGTTACTGTATTTATTTTGAGATGCTCTCTGTTTCTTTTAATTACTTTAAATATAACAAAGAATTTAGTAAAATAACTTAGTTATCATTCAGCTAGTGTTAGGAACATAAATTGTGACTAAGGTTTGGTGGAAGATTTTAATTCAAAACTTTTGAAAACCAGACATTTGTACTACAAAACCAGAGTCGGTTTCAGTCAGGTTAGTAATGAAAGGGTTAAATTGGCCATATCTGACCCAAATATTCAACCTGTTTTATGTTCAAACTGCCAAGATCTGGCCTCTTACACTTACCTTACATTGTCATTCTAAAAATAAACAATCACATCATTGAAGTCTCAAAACTACAAGATTATCAGCATAATTAATTCAAAACAATATGAATAAATAAATATTACATTTGACAGAATAATTTGAATGTTAAAGGACTAAACATTAAAACCATTTTTTGTTGTTTTGTTATTATTGTAATCTCTCGTTCAATTTACTAATCTTTAATTCTATACTTATTCTCTAATTCCATTCGTTTCTTCAGGGTTTAGCATTCCGGAAGAATACTCACCAGATGTTTAGCTGTTCCCAAGACCGTTCTGTGAAAGTATGGGATTTAGACCAGATGTCTTATGTTGAAACACTGTAAGTTGGTAGCGCCATCTTCCCTGATCCAAGAATTCTTCCTAATTTACTTTTTTAGAAACTGCTTAGAAATAATATCAATTTGTTATTTATAGGCACCGGTGTGGCTGTGTGGTAAGATGCTTGGTTCTGGGTTCAGTCCCACAGCGTGGCACTTTGTGCAAGTATCTGCTATAGACTTGGGCTGACCAAAGCCCTGTGAGTAGATTTGGTTGATGGAAACTGAAAGAAGCCCATTGTATATGTGTGTATAATTTTAAATGTAACAAAGAATTTAGTGAAATAACAGTTATCATTAAGGAACATAAATTGTGACTAAGGTTTGGAAGATTTTAAATCAGAAGTTGTGAAAACACGACAGAGCCAGAAGTAGTTTCAGCCAGGTTGGTATCAAAAGGGTTAAACAACAGCCAAAGGCTTTAGTAAGAAACACTTCCACAAGGTGCCACACTGAGGGATTGAACCACACATCCATGTCTGTGCCTGCCCTTAACCCTAATTATTCTCAAACTCTTTTGTGTTTCCAGTTTTGGCCACCAAGACACAATAACTGGTATCGACTGTCTGACAAGAGAGAGAGCTTTGACCTCTGGAGGTCGAGATGGTTCCGTTCGTATTTGGAAGATTCTAGAAGAATCGCAGTTAGTTTTCAATGGTCACAAGTAAGTTAAACAATCCATTTGTTTCATTTATCATCTTATTTTTTTATACCCCATCATCGTCATTATTTATTATTATTGTTTTAAAATTGCCAGTACCGCCTGACTGGCCTTCGTGCCGGTGGCACGTAAAAGCACCCACTACACTCTGAGTGGTTGGCGTTAGGAAGGGCATCCAGCTGTAGAAACTCTGCCAAATCAGATTGGAGCCTGGTGTAGCCATCTGGTTTCACCAGCCCTCAGTCAAATCGTCCAACCCATGCTAGCATGGAAAGCAGACGTTAAAGAATGATGATGATGATGAATAATAGTAATGATAATAGTAATAATAATAATAATTATAATTCTTTTTTTTTTAATTTCAGAGGTTCTATTGATTGCATTTCACTAATTAACGACTCGTGTTTTATATCTGGTGGAGATGATAAGTATGATCTTTGTTCTGTCTTTTTGGCCCTTTTTCTTTCCTTCTTTCTTTTCTCTTTCTCACCTTTCATTTTTCTTATTTCTTCAATTCTGTTGGTATTGAACCTGGTCATATCCAGCCTAAATATTCCACATGTTTTATGTTGACATTGGCTGGATATGGTCTCTCACGCCTACCCCACAATGTCATTCTAAAACTTAACAATCATAGACACAGTTATGGCTGTGTGGTTAAGAAGCTTGCTTCCCAACCACATGGTTCTGGGTTCAGTCCTACTGTGTGGCATCTTTAGGAAATTATAGCTTTGGATCGACCAAAGCCTTGTAAGTAGATTTGGTTGACGGAAAGTGAAAGAAGCCTGTCATATATATATACAGGAGTGGCTGTGTGGTAAGTAGCTTGCTTACCAACCACATGGTTCTGGTTTCAGTCCCACTGCATGGCACCTTGGGCAAGTGGATTTGGTAGACGGAAACTGAAAAGTAGCCTGTCTCGTATTTATATATGCGTGTGTTTGTGTTTGTCCCCCCCATCATCGCTTTACAACCGGTGCTGGTGTGTTTACGTACCCGTAACTTAATGGTTCGGCAAAAAGAGACCGATAGAATAAGTACTAGGCTTACAAAGAATAAGTCCTGGGGTCGATTTGCTTGACTAAAGGCGGTGCTCCAGCATGGCCACAGTCCAATGACTAACACTAATAAAGGGAAAAGGATGTGTGTGTCTGTTTGTCCCCCTCCACCACTTGACAACCGATGTTGGTTTGTTTACATTCCCATAGCTTAGTGGTTCAGCAGAAGAGACCAATAGAATAAGTACCAGGCTTAACAAAAGAAGAAAATAAATTCTGGGCGTCGATACATTTGAGTCAAAATTCTTCAAGGTGGTGCCCCAGCATGGTCGCAGTCTCTAATGACTGAAACAAGTAAAAATCAAAAAAAAAAAAATCAAATCTTATGCTTTGTAAGCCTTGTACTTATTCTATTGTCTTCTCCCTGTACATGTGAGCATGATTCGATTTGAGGCAGGTTTGGCTGCTATTTCTTGCAAGTCCACGAAAATACAGTCTTGTTGGTTTTCATGGCATTAGGGCCTCATGGAGGTGATAAGTGACTGAGACCTTAAGTGACATGCTGTGCTTGAGAAGTCTCATCAAGCTGTGGCCAATGCCAGTATCACATAACTGGCACATAAAAAGCACCCACTACACTCTCGGAGTGGTTGGCGTTAGGAAGGGCTTCCAGCTGTAGAAAACCATGCCAAATCAGACTGGGACCTGAAGTAGCTCTCTGGCTTAACTGTTTTCGATCAAACCATCCGACCCCCATGCCAGCATGGAAAGCAGACACTAGATGATGATGATGATGATGGTTAGTTCTAGTGATAGTAGTGGAGTAACATCTGTCAGTATATTAGGCTTGCTCATTATTTACATTATTTACATTTGACGGATATTTGTCCTCATCTCATGTGTTGCTAACACGTTTCGGCTGAGCCTTCATCAGGTGTCTTGGGGGCAATTTCGAACCTGGGTTCTCATTCCTAAGGTATTTTTCTATATTATTATTATTATTATTATTTAGGTCACTATTTGGAATCGAACTAGGTATCTTGGTGTTAGTAGCCCGTGTTCTTAACCACTACACCATGTGCCCACGGTTAAGTGCGCAGGCTACGAACCCCAAGATTCCAAGTTCAACTCCAGGCATTGAACTGAATAATAATAATAACATTGAAAAATACTTTAGGAATGAGAACCCAGGTTCGAAATTTCCCCAAAGACACCTGATGAAAGCTGGAGGGTATATCAGTCGAAATGTTGTGTTAACAACAAACAAGATGAGGACTAATATCCATCAAATGTAGATAATGTAAATAATTCCTCATCTCTTAAATAAAGACTTGTATTAGGCTTGCTGTTTCCATTAATTACTTATCCAATTTAATTCTGTTCCTCTCTTGTTTCCCCATCCGCAGTTGTCTCTGCTTGTGGAATGTGGCTAAGAAGAAGCCAGTAGCTGTCTGCGTAAAAGCCCATTCTGGGGCAAAGGACGGTGTAAATACAATGGCTGGCGAAAACTGGATATCATCCGTTGCAGCTATGCAGCACACGGATTTGGTTGCATCAGGTTAGTGAAGCCAAATGCACTTGGTATTTTGTGCATCTCTCTCTCTTGTTTTATTTATTCTTCTGAGGTGCATGGCTTAGTGGTTAGGGTGTTAGGCTCATTCTTTTACTTGTTTCAGCCATTTGACTGTAGCCATGCTGGAGCACCGCCTTTAGTTGAGCAAATCAACTCCAAGAGTTATTCTTTGTAAGCCTAGTACTTATTCTATCGGTCTATTTTGCCGAACCGCTAAGTTAGAGGGCTGTAAACATGCCAGCATTGGTTGTTAAACGATGGTGGAGGAACAAACACAAACATATACACACATATATATATATATATATATATACGACATGCTTCTTTCAGTTTCTGTCTAATGTATATGTATATATATGTGTGCGTGTGTATATTGTTCCCCACCAGTGCTGGCTTATATACATCCCCATGAGTTAGTGGTTGGATAAAAGAGACCGATATAATAGGCACCAAACTTTAAAAAAACAACTAAGTGCTGAAGTGAATTTGTTTGACTAAAAGTTCCCAAGGCAGTGCTACAGCATGGCTTCTGATTGAAACAAGTAAAAGATAAACACACCCGAAAGGATGAAAGGCAAAGTTGACCTCAGCAAGATTTGATCTCGGAATGCAGAGGATCAGAACTAATTACTAAGAAGCATTGCACCCAGCATTCTGTGGGCCTACCAATTCCTCATCTTAACCCTTCAACCGAACCTAATTCCACATATTTCTTTTTTGTCCCTTTGTCTTTAACAGGTTCTAAAGATGGCTTCCTTCGTTTCTGGAAATGTGGACAAGGCTTTAAGAATCTCAAATCTTTGTTCACCGTTCAAATTGTGAGTTTCTCT
>NC_069000.1:41997399-41999024 GCF_001194135.2 Octopus bimaculoides
AAATATTTAAATTTATTTCAATTATTGGGTTTACTATAAAGATTTGGTTACTATGTCAAAGCTGCTTTGTGGCCCCTTCTTCACACAGACAATCTTTTTGCTGAGGGAAATTTGGTTGCGTAAATAAAAGTGTTATTTAATAAGAACCTTTGTAATTCCTGCCCCCGAAACTTACTGGTATGTGGAAATTTCATCTGACTACCCTTGAACAGTCAAGCTGTTTCCAAGTCCCTATCTATGTACGTGTATGTTCATGTTGGCATTAATATTTCTTGCTCTTTTTTTCCCCTCAAATTTCAGCCTGGGTTCATCAATTGCATCCAATTTTCCAAAGATGGGTCTTTTGTTGCAGCTGGCGTCGGTCAAGAACACAAATCTGGTAGATGGTGGCGAATAAAAGAAGCAAAGAATGCTGTTTGTATAATCAAGTTACGGACATCTTAGTAACGAGATTACTTCTTCAAACTGTGTAAATATTTCGCCTTGTTTATACAAAATTGGACTCCATAAATAAAAGTTGTACAAACAGACAAAAAATAAGCATTATATAAAAGAAGGAAGCTATTTTTAATCTTGCCTTTGTTAGTCATTTTGTCATTGCTTCTGTTTCTTTGTTTATGTAGAGTCAAGTAAAACCAATGTCGTAGCTGTGGCCAGGTCTGCGTGACCGGCTCCTGTACCTATGGTATGTAAAAAGCACCAATCGAACGTGGCCGATGCCAGTATTCCCTGATTTGCTCTTTCTTTTCTACTCTAGGCACAAGCCCCGAAATTTTGGTGGAGGGGGCAAGTTGATTAGATCAACTGGTACTTAATTTATCGACCCTAAAAGGATGAAAGGCAAAGTCAACCTCAGTAGGATTTGAACTCAGAACGTAAAGACAGACAAAATACCTTTAAGCATTTCGCCCGGCGTGCTTACTGTCAGTGTAATTCTTAGAGAGATTCAATGTGACACAGAATATGAAAAGGCCGACCATTTGAATTACAGCTACAACTCACTTTTGCCAGCTAAGTAGACAGAAGCAACGTAAAATGAAGTGCCTTGCCCAGGGACACAACGTGTTGCCAGGAATCGAACTCACGACCTTGTGATCATGGGCCGGATACTGAGGAGAGCTGAACATTGGATTTCAACCATTCCACTTAAAAAATGTCGGTAATCTGCCTGCAGTTTCAATATGGCAATGGCGAGAATACGTTACATGTCAAACGTTACCTCGTTGTACGAGGCGAGATAGAAGATACGCATATCAGGGGAGGTAACTCATAAGGCTTCTTTCTTCTTTGTAAGTGTTAGTAAAATGTCTCTATTGTATTATACGAAGATATCCGCACTTACGCTTATATATATATATATATAAACAAATAATAAATGAGTGTATGCATACCGACATCCACCTGTATGTGTATATCTGGGTACAGGACATTGCAAACAAAACGTGACGCATCGTTAAAACGGCTGTTTCCATTGACCGCAAATTAAACCTGTGCCATGGAGGAATGTAGTGGCGGACAAAAAACAAACGGAAAAGGCTATACGGCCAGACGGGAAAAATTATGTGCATGAACGCTGTGGGGACGAAGTAAGTTTGCGTGTTTGCTCGGCGATAGCCAAGGAAGAA
>NC_069000.1:41999124-42001808 GCF_001194135.2 Octopus bimaculoides
ACATGTCACAATGCTTTGACCGATTAAGCTAAACTACCCACTACAAATTCTAAAAGCAAACTTCGTTTGTTTATTTACGGTTGTCGTAATTTGAATTTAACATATGAGAGCGTCTCATAAAGCGAGATTTATATATCTTAATTTGCAGCAAAATTTGTAGTGGGTAGTTTAGCTTAATCGGTCAAAGCGTCGTGACATGTAATCACGGGGAAGTGAGTTCGAGTTCACAGCTAGCCACCTACACTTTTCTCTGCAAAATAGGGGTAGTTTATCCTGTTCAGGCTATATTATTAGCATTATTCTGCGATTGAGAATTTAAAATCACTTCTTTAACTTTCTAAAAAAAAAAGACATCTCACCGCTTCTAAAAGCAAACTTCGTTTGTTTATTTACGTTTGTCGTAATTTGGTTTTAACATATGAGAGCGTCTCATAAAGCGAGATTTATATATCTTATATTTGCAGAGGAATTTGTATTGCGTAGTTTAGCTTAATACTTCAGGGAGATAGAAATATCCAAGATTAGACTGGTTGAATACTTAATAATATAGGCGGCCGCACACGCACGCATGCACGCACGCACACACGCATGCACGCACACACACACACGCACACACGCATGCACGCTCACAAACACGCATACGGTTAGACTATTGCACTCACGTTCGCGAGAGCGTTTTTTCAATTCGTGGATCGGGTGGTGCATTTTGTTCTTGAGCAAAATACTTCAACTCGCGCAGTTCTGGAATCCCTTCGACACCTGATGTGTCGTACTGCGTGCACCTGTTCAGGTAATGTCGCTTTGATAGAGGAAGTGAGCTAATGTGCATCACATGCATTCTATCACTACAAACAATTAATTTATGCAGGTAGATCTGTAAGGAATTGCAAAAAATATCCATCTCGGACTACGAGAGACTACGATTGTGTATGTGCGTGCGTGTGTTTATGGGCGCACGCATGCGTGTGTGTGTGGATATGTAACAGCTTTGATGATATTGATCTTGTCAATGCAGCCATGGGGAAAACTGCCTCTTTCAGACCAAAATATAAAAAAACGGAAATATGGTGATGTCAGCAACAACAACAACAACAACAATAATAATAATATTAATAATGATGACGATGATAATAAATTACTTTTAAAACTAGCTTCTAATATGCTTTGACAGACATTCTCTAGAACAATACACTGTGCAAAACCAAAAATATGGCACTCTAGCCATAAGACCAACTTCAACTAATTTGTCTTTTGTGGTCTCTGGGTGAGACTTGGAGTCAACTTGTACAAATACAAAACAAAAGCCAAACATATAATAATAATAACAGTAATAATAATAACTATAATGGTAAGGCAACTGGAAATCCCATGCAAGATTGATGTCCTACAAAAAGCAACCTTATTGGGCACAGCACACATCAAGGAAAATATCATCTGTCTGAGGTCCTTGTTGTGACATCGGAAAATTCTAACTGGGCCCCACCTGCAAGGTCATGCGCTGTTTATCTTTGTATGAAATCACCATGCTGCGCACATATGGTTATGATGCATGTACCTGGTGTACCCTTGTCAGACGGGTCATGCACTGCTCTCTCACTCAATAATAATAATAATAACAATAATAATAATAATAATAATAACAATAATAATAATAATAATAATAATAACAATAATAATAAATAATAATAATGATAATAATGTTGACACTGTTGAGGTTAATAAAATGTTTATTGACATGTTATCGTTGAGTTGTTTTTGTTAATTATTATTTTTTTCCAATTATTTATTTTGACGTAATAATTAGTTCTGAAAAAATAAAAATGAAATAAAAAAAAACTAACATAGGCACAAGATCAACATATTGTTTTTTCCCTTTTTAGAGGGAGTGGGGAACGGGTGAGAGTCGGGGTGAAGGGTGAACTCAACTGAATAGCCCCTTCCTCTCTTTCAAGTTCATGAGAATGTCACTTTACGTTATCGAAACCCCTAAGCAGGTTTGAAATGGCAAAGTTGACCTTGGCAGTATGTGAACTCGGAACGCAAAGGGACATAATTTAATACCACAAGGTATCTAGTCCGGTAGTTAAAAAAAAAACAGCAAAAATGTTTCTGCCACCCAACCACGTTAAAAAAAAATACAATATTAATATAACGTAATATGATATAAAATAATATTTATATTAATGTTAACAATATATAAAACAATAAAAGCTTAACATAATATTAAAAAATAAACAAAACAATATTAAAACAATTTTCAACACGAACAAAAAAATCAACAAAATTAACAAATTTTTGGAGTTCAATATTTTTTCTTTCTACCATCGGATGAAACGATTCTTTACATTGAATGATCGAATTATTATTAATTATTATTATCATTGTTATTATTATTATTATTATTATTATTATTATTATTATTATTATTATTGTTTTTGTTATTGTTGTTATTAATTAGCATTGTCGGTGTTTTTTTTAATTTTTGATCGTTTTTCTTGTCATACTCTTCTTCAAATCCAATCTTGTCGACGTTTAAATGTTACGCTTAATGGGTTTCGCTTTCATATATAAAATTGCGTTAAAAATTGAAAGAAGAAGAAAGAAAAAAAAACAAGAAAATGTATCACTTCAGAAGTAACACACGCATACATATGTATATATACACACGTACATACATACATACA
>NC_069000.1:42002666-42004173 GCF_001194135.2 Octopus bimaculoides
CACTCATACATACAACATACATATATGCATAAATACGTACGTACATACATACATACGCACATATATATTCATATATATATGTTTGTATGCATGTAGGTTATATATATTACACACACACACAAACACATATATATACACACACAGAGTACATCTACATTATGTCTGTATGCGTGTATATTACACACACACGCACATACATGAAGTGCCTAGTACTGCTATAGCTTCTTGTAGCCTAAGCATACACACTACAACCTTTGATGCATGCATGCATGTATCTATGCTTATATGTGTACACACGGTATTTATTCATACATACATACATATGTGTGCGTTTGTATGTGAGTGTGTGCGTATGTGTATCTGTGTGTGTGTTCGTGTAGCCTAGTAAATACATGCTCACGTACGTATTCACAAGCGCTTGGGATGCGCAATTCTTTTGCTTATAATTACACCGACAGAACTATATATACTCAAACGCAAAGCTAGCAGTTTATTTTCTTTCTGATTTTAGTTTCGTATTCAGACTTGCTGGCAAATTTCTCCCATATAACACCAGCTCAAATGCAATATATATATATATATAAAGAATCTTTCTCTTTCCGTTAGAGTTTGTTCCTCCAACTTTGTCTTATTGTTCTTTGTATGTACAATACACACACACACACACACACACACACACACACACACACACACACACACACACACATATATATGTATGTATGTATGTATGTATGTATGTATGTATGTATATACCGACAACTACATGTGTAACAATAAATGAGAAATACCTCAATATTGTTGAAATAGAGTGTAATATTTAATATAAATTACAAGCTTAATACATTGTAACTCAGTACTCGGAATTTCCTGGCAGCAACGTATAAATTTGTATTTTTTTTTCCGATTTAGAGTTATCGTTCGTCAGCTGTCGCGCGTGCCACGCTTATATGACTATGGTCTTAAGAGACTAATGTCCCTTAAGTGTGACAGAATTATTTCCTTTAGCCGAACAGTCAAATTATTCGGTGGATATTCTTTGGATAATACCTGCGGCTCTAATAAAAATAGACATCTCGGCAGCTGACGAACTGTACCCGTAAATCGGGTAAAATCATATCTGATGCTGCTGGGAAACTCCGAGGACTGGATGTGAGAGCTCCATGCTTGTATTATATATCTATAATGCACGTCTGAATTTGCCTGAAGGTGTTATGCACTCACCCTCAGGTAAAACTTAGAGTAGCAAGAGGTTAACTCAACCAAAATGAAATATATTATTAATCACTACTCTGGTAGTGAGTGGTCTTTTTTCCCGACAGTCAACAATAAGCGGCTATACATACATACATACATACATACATACATACATACATACATACATACATATGCATATATATATATGTCTACATGCATACATTCATACATACATATATGTGTGTGTATATATATATTAATGTGTGTATATATATATATATATATATATATATATATATATATATATATATAT
>NC_069000.1:42005208-42005990 GCF_001194135.2 Octopus bimaculoides
TATTGCGTTTCTGGTAGAGTTTGTTGTCGTTGAATCTTTTTCGGTTGTTGCTTTTGTACTTTTTGTGGTTGTGGTTGTTGTTGTTGTTGTTGTTGTAGATTTCCTGGTTCAGTTGGAGGGGTTGGAGTCATCTCGGTCAGTTCGACAGCGTTGATACCGCCATCGCTGTATACGTCATCATCAGCCGCACTGAATGTAAAGGACGGGGACCCAGTGATAGCCGATGGTGACTCGGGTTGTGGCTGTGTCAGTTGTTGTGACGGCTGCTCCTGTATTGGTGGAAACACATTAGATACGCCACCGCCTCCAGCGCCAGTATCTCCGTCGTCATTTTCATTGCTACTATAATTACCGCCATCGGCGCTACTGTCTGTGTCACTTGATACTTCTTTGCTGGCAACACGGGATGATATAGTGTTAAGACGGCCACTTCCGCTGATATGTCTGTCCTGGCTGAGCGCTCTCGAAGGCAACAATGGTTCGCTCTCTTCTTCATTGTCGACAATCATTCCGACAATACGTCTGTGCTTGTCCTGCCATTTCCGTTGTCGTTTCTTCTCAACTTGACGTTTCTTTTCAGATTCCTGTGTAAAAGAGACAGAAAACATAAAATGGTTTAAGAGAAACGGAGAACGAGAAAAAGAATGCGCATGCGTGTTTGTATATCCGTGTCTTAGTATTATCGTTGGTGGCAAAAACTGAGTTTACACATGTGGCTGTGCTTTTGTATGTCTGACTATCTATCTATCTGTCTGTCTGTCTATCTATCTATCTATCTATCT
>NC_069000.1:42011649-42015498 GCF_001194135.2 Octopus bimaculoides
GTTTTTTTTTTCTGCTTTGTTTTCGACCCCCTCGAAAAGAAAAACTCTACATTTGTATTTTGTCCCCTCTGTGTTGAGCCCTGTGTGGCTAATAAAGAAACCTATCTATCTATCTATCTATCTATCTAGATAGATAGATAGATAGAAAGAAACCACTTTGAACATGATTCTATAGAACAGTTAAAATTTTGTAAACAGAGAGTTACTTACGTTTCTTTCATAAATAAAAGTAATTTTATTTTACAAATTGTAACATTAAGGACCGAGGTTACCGTGGTCTTTTCCGTAGGTTTTTCTTTCCACGGATAACCTCCCCATTTATTGGGAAATTTTTGTAATATTTTTTTTGTACATACCCCAAACGTATTCTCAATGCTTTTTCATCGTTATCCCTATTTTCATTTTTTAAACCTTATTTTCGTCCCCATCGAAAAGAAAAAACTCTACATTGTATTTTTCCTATCTATGTTGAGCCCTGTGTAGCTAATAAAAGAAATCTATCTATCTATATATCACATATATGGGGAATAAAATCAAAATAAACAACAGGATATCCAGTGATGGTGCAGTACGACCGTTTCAAGCGGATCCATTTAATTGAGCAATGCAATCATTACATCAATTTAAATGCAGGGTTATCATCATCAGCTGCATAAATAAATAAGTAGAATTTATTTAATCAGTCGGAAACCCATTGTATAATTTTACTTAGATCCTCTAAGAGGGTAAGAAGACAGACGTAGTCCATGCTGTTTTCACTTCAGCTTAGAAGCTTCTAAGACACCAGGAAAAAAATTTGTTAGTGTCACAGTTTGTCACTGATTCTGGATATCCTGTTGCTTATTTTGATTTTATTCACCTTATTTTGAAGTTTTACGGATAATACCGCTCTAATTTTTGGTGCTTCAACCTAAGTACCTAATTCATCTGAATCTCAATTATTTTGCTTATATATATATATATATATATATATATGTTTGCTTATACAGACATACATATGATGAATATATACTAAAAATATTTGTATATATACATGCATATATTTGATTTACCTCTCTGCATCTATCTATCTATCTATCTATCTATCTATCTATCTATCTATCTATGTTTGTCTGTCTGTCTATCTATTTATCTATCTATCTATCTGTCTATCTATCTGTCTGTCTATTTGTCTGTCTGTCTGTCTGCCTGTCTATCTATCTGTCCGTCCATCCATCCATTCCCCCTCTCTCTCTCTTTACATACACACACATATATATATGCAAACACATATGCATTAACACACACACACACACACACACAAGCATACATAATTACTCACTCATACACGCGTCCTGCAATAATAGGCTATCACAATATATAATCCAGCGCGCATGTGACTGGCTTTGCTTATGCAGTCAACGATCGCATTACATCATGTGTATGTGAATACAAGTTAATTGGGAGAAACACAAAGGGTGTGAAAGTGAACAACTCACATGTTCTTGTTGTTTATGAGAGATAGCTGTCACGTGATGGAGCAGTTCATCTATTTTGGATTCTGTTGAGTCCAAATCAGATGTGGACAGACACAAAGCACGATTAAGGGGAATGAAATCAAAGTTTTCTTTCTCCTTCTGTAGGAAGAAATAAACAAGTAGATAAATAACAACAACAACAGCAGCAACAACAACGATAATAATAATAATAATAATAATAATAATAATAATAAAGCATGTCCAGCTGACAACAAGGTATGCGACATGGAAGAAAGAAAAGTCGAGAGATATGACAGGTTAGCTTGGGAAGTTAAGCAGTTGTGGTCGATGGAAAAGGTGGTAGTAGTACCAATAATTGTCGGAGCCCTGGGAACAGTGAGCAAAAATCTCAAGAATTACATGGAACAAATAGGGGCTGCAATGAGGGTGGAGCACTCGCAGAAAATAGTACTCCTTGGAACCGCTCGAATACTCCAGAGGGTGCTCGAAAAATAAGGGGTGTTGCCTTGGACAGCTGACATTGTAATACATCTCCAGCGTTAGAAGCTGTGCAAAGACAATACAACAACAACAACAATATTAATAATAATAATAATAATCCTTACTACTGTAGGCACAAGGCCTGAAATTTTTGGAAGTACATAACTGGTACTTATTTTAATCACCCCCGAAAGGAAGGCAATGTTGACCTCGGTGGAATTTGAACTCAGAACGTGGCAACAGGTGAGATACCGCTAAGCATTTCGTCCAGCGTGCTAACGATTCTGCCAGCTCACCGTAATAATAATAATAATAATAATAATAATAATAATAATAATAATAATAATAATAATAATAATAATGATGATGATGATGATGATGATGACGATGATGATGATGATGATGATGATGATGATGACGATGATGATGATGATGATGATGATGATAATAATAATTCTTTCTACTAAAAGCAGAAGGCCTGAAATTTTTGGGAAGGGTACTAGTCGATTACATTGACCAGTGCTTTACCGGTACTTAATTTATCGACCCCCAAAAGGATGAAAGGCAAAGTAATAAAAAAAACTGAAAAATGACACCCATTTATTTTTCGTTACACTATTTGTGACCTGGTCACTGACATAGTTCCACTACAACTGGTTTCAGGCGAGGTTGTAGCTCAATATGTGTAGGGCCTCAGTGTTTTAAATGTAATATTTTTATCTTCTCTGCTTAGGTCAGTCATTACGGTCGTCGGCAATAGGTGCTCATTGTAGGACATTCAATGTGGTTGTTGGTTGAAAGGAATCTCTCGTTAGCACTCACGTTACGTAATAGACGTCTTAACAAAATTTCAATATGAAAAGAAATCTTGATTTTCGTTTTCGTATCTTTGAAATTTCATAAATTGTATTTCATGACTTCAAACACACCTTGCTATCATTAAAAGAAATACCAGTAATACATTGGGACAGATTCAATCGACATTTTAATCTTCCTTTACCGTTCATTTTTATTGACCATTTTACTCTTGCTAACTTAATGACGAGGAAATTTAGGAGATGAAATAAAATACAACAATATCAAGAGATCCCTTACCAGTTTGTGTACAAAAAGCTCTAAAGCTGTGTAATCGCTGCTTTTCTGACTTTCCAGGTGGATAAGGAAAAATATGTACGCCCACATGTTATGTTCATTTCTGACATGATGATCAAAACCCTGGTTAAACGAAGAAATACAAACGATCAGAAAGGACTTTGAAAAATTTAAAACGTAATAAAAATACATTTAAAAATAATATGATAAACATAGGTGAGTGGTTAAGAAACTCGCTTTGCAGCCATGTGGTTTTGGGATCTGACTCTATGCACGGCGCCTTGGCCAAGTGTCTTCTACCATAGCCCCCACCCCCACCCTCGACGGGGTGAAAGAGAGATACAAGTACAAAAAGGAAGCGGGAGAGAAATGAAGTGCTTAGTACAGGAACGCAACATAACATCCACTTCGAGATACCTTAACCACCATTCTACTTGCCTTCGCGTTCAATATTAATGCTCTACTTTACTACAGTGTAGAAATACAGGTGGTTAAATGCGAGGGCCTCCACGCTATTGCTCGACCTGTTATAAAATACAGTCAGATCTCTCTCAAATCACATCGTACTGTCTTCAAAATACACTATATGTGTGTGTGTGTGTATGTATACTCTTTTACTTGTTTCAGTCATTTGACTGCGGCCATGCTGGAGCACCGCCTTTAGTCGAGCAAATCGACTCCAGGACTTATTCTTTCTAAGCCTAGTACTTATTCTCTCGCTCTGTTTTGCCGAACCGCTAGGCTACGGGGACGTAAACACACCAGCATCGGTTGTGAAGCGATGTTGGGGGGACAAACA
>NC_069000.1:42015508-42017058 GCF_001194135.2 Octopus bimaculoides
CACCAACATCGGTTGTGAAGCGATGTTGGGGGGACAAACACAGACACACAAACATATACACACACATACATATATATATATATATATACATATATACGACGGGCTTCTTTCAGTTTCCGTCCACCAAATCCACTCACAAGGCTTTGGTCGGCCCGAGGCTATAGTAGAAGACGCCCAAGGTGCCACGCAGTGGGACTGAACTCGGAGCCATGTGGTTGGTAAGCAAGCTACTTACCACACAGCCACTCCTGCGCCTATGTATGTATGTATATATAAGGGCACACGAATGCACTTGCCTATGATTGATATAATTATGATTCTATAGCTATATAATGCTATATAATACTATTTTAGGCCTGCAAACACCTATGCTAATGTTGCTGTTATTAACAGCTATTTATATTGCCTTCGATAATAATAGCATCAATAATATCTATATAAATATTCACTCCTGAAATTTTTATCCTGTTTGGCATACATACATACATACATACATACATACATACATACCCGTAGTTCCAGATATGCAAGGGCACTGAGGATGGTCGCCACAGTTGGAACACCGTTGATAATAGATCGATTGGATTAATGTAGGATTTAAAAAAAAAAACAGCAAAAGAACTTACCTTGCCATGATGTTCAAAGTCGTGGCTGTTACGGCAGCAAATGAAGCATGTGTCCTTCATATCAGACTCAGCTCGCCACTACAACGAGAAGCAAGAAATGTATATGTGTGTGTGTGTGTGTGTGTGTGCATTTGTGTGTGGGTGTATAAATAGATAGATAGAGAGGTAGATAGATGTGTGTGTGTATGTGTGGTTCTGTGTGTGTATAACTAGATAGACAGATAGATGTGTATGTGTGTGTGTGTGTGTGTGTGTGTAGTGAACAGATGTGATTCAGAGATGCTGAATATAGAAAACAGTTAGATGCCAATCTCTCCATCCTCAATACGGAGGCCGGGTTTACCGTAATGTTTATGTGCATCCACTACTGGTTGCATATTCTTGAACTTTTGCGAACTACATGTGCCAAAATTATTACGTAATTGCAAGCCTCCAGAAACAGATGTCGGACCTGTAATACTATAACGTCTCTCCTTAGTTCTTTGTGTCTTTGTACTGTGTAAATCCGTTCTGCTAATATAGATGTTTCTATATAGTCATCTGAATATTTTCAGTCTTTGCTTCTCTCTACTTGTACGTATGTACGTATGTATGTATGTATGTATGTATGTATGTATGTATGTATGTACGTACGTACATACATATAATAGTTAAACAGGACGTCAAACATTAAGGCAAGGCAAATACCTCAAGTCATATACGATATTATTGTAGAAAGAAATTCAAAATCTTACAAGTGTTTCTGGGATATCCCCGAGTATGGGATATTCCGTCATCAGAGACAAATAGGGGGGAAAATATGGAAAACGAGAATGGTGTATATCAATAAGATGACAACATAAAAGAATATGGTGGTGGAAAGAAGAAAAAAGAGAGCTATATATATATATATATATATATATATATATATATATATATATATAT
>NC_069000.1:42021859-42022817 GCF_001194135.2 Octopus bimaculoides
ATACATATATATATATATATATATATGTGTAAAATGTTCACCAAGAATGAATACTCTCAATCTGCTCAATTAACAATTCTATAATATTAATTTACTAATTAACTTACCGAATTATCATCCGCCCACTATTCAGAATATATTTAGCACTTTGTGATTAACAAAAATGTTTATTTTCAAACGCAAAAATGAGTCTTCTTTATAAAGCTGTTCTTAAGGGTTTCAACGACCACCATCACAACCTCTTGATCAAGTATTAAGGAACAACTTACCTCAAACATGTCCCCAATGAGTCCGTACCGTATAACTGTAATGGTACACTGCCATAAAGTATCGCAGTAAAGATATTCATCCGGACGGAATGAGTGCCGCATCAGGGCAAAGCCAATCAGACTGTATATGTAGATGACAATAATTCCGAGGATGGCCACCCATAAGAGAGAATAACCTGAAAATAAGAAACGGCGAAAATGTAGAGGAAAATAGTGTGAGATGACACTGAAACGTGCGTGCCTGTGTGTGTGCCTTGAGTAGGACTCTTGCGTTGATCAGCTCAAAGTAAAAAGCACCTTTATACTTTGATAGTACAGAGGTGAATTTATTGTCTGGATACGAAACAGAGAGAAATTGCCATTCTGTTCAGGAACTGTACTGTTTTCATGAACCTGTATGTATATGTATATACGAGGTCAGATCAATAAGTGTCTGGCCTGTTGCCATAGTAACGAAGCTAAAGCACGTAGAGTGAAGTCACTCAGCAAAAATTGACTTTAAACTCCGCTGTAAATGCGCACTAAGTTTTAACATTCTAGTTCACTTCCGCTGTCTACAGCAGTGCTTGGTAGAAAGGTGTGTAGCATATGACCGTCGCATTGACCATGACAGAGAAAGTTGTCGTGGTGATACTAACTCAGAGGCCTCCGCAAAGTTGCAGAAAGTGTATGGAGAGGAGTTTATGAGC
>NC_069000.1:42022987-42024484 GCF_001194135.2 Octopus bimaculoides
ATATGCATATGTATATATATATATATTTATGCATATATGCATATATGCATATATGGACGTCCTTACACACACACACACACACACACACACACACACTCATATATACATATATGCATATGTATATATGGGTACAGGACGTCACAAAACGTAAGCAACATGAAATACGAAGGCAAACTTGGGTATGCGAACAACGAGAGAAAGAAATGGAAAACAGGACAAGTAACATAAAGAACGACTCTTCATCAGTTGTCGGCTGTTCATCTACTCCACATTTCGAACAGGTAGTTTGTTTCGGTTGTAACGACTAAAAAGGATTGTTATCTGTGTCATAATTTGAGACGTTTGCACAGAAGATGAAGGGAAGAAAAGAGAAAGGGGATGAAATTACATGAAATTATACATCGTATACAAAATATGTGAACACATGAATGATGCAATCCTCCTGATACAGGAGAACTTCTAACAACGGTCAATCAAGGAACCTTACGATTCAATCTGCAGGCTCATACTTAGGAGTATTTCCTTTCACCCTGACCCTTTTTTTCCCCCACAGACACTCAGTAATAAAAACAAGAAATACGTGAAATGTTCTGGCTTACCATTTTGAGTAACGGCTTTGATCACTCCGGACAGAAGCTGGTTGTTGTTGACAACGTTTAAAAGATGAAAGGCGAAGAAGTAGCCATAAAACGTACCAGCTATGGACATCCCTAGAAAGGCCTGTTGTCGGGAGATAAAAGAGATAAGCTTTATATTGTAATATTCAAATAGTTACTATTTTAGTGGGTATAGTTATTATATCGTAGGTATAACGTGAATATTTTTTTTAGTTGAATTTTAGCAAAAGGGCTCAATATAATACAAGGATTCAATTTCCTTGGAGTATATATAGAAATTTATTTGTTTCAGTCATTTGACTGCGGCCATGCTGGAGCACCACCTTTTGTCGAACAAACCGACCCCAGGACTTATTCTTTGTAAGTCTAGTACTTATTCTATCGGTCTCTCTTTTTGCCGAACCGCTAAGTTACGGGAACGTAAACACACCAACATCGGTTGTCAAGCGATGGTTGGAGGACAAAGAGAACACAAATATATACATGTATGTATGCATGCATGTATGCATGTATATGACAGGCTTCTTTCAGTTTCCGTCTACCAAATTCACTCACAAGGCTTTGGTAGGCCCGATGCTATAGTAGAAGACACTTGCCCAAGGGGCTATGCAGTGAGACTGAACCCGGAACCATGTGGTTGGGAAGCAAGCTACTTACTACGTGGGCGCAGGCATGGCTGTGTGGTTGAGAAACTTGCCTTACAACCAGTTGGTTTCAGCGGTATATTAAGCAAGTCTCTTCTATTTAAGCGCCAACCAATGCCTTGTGAATAAATTTGGTAGACGGAAGCTGTGTGGAGGCCCGTCGTACATGTGTGTATGTGTGTGTATGTGCGTGTGTGTGCGCGAGTATGTGTTTGTGCGAATATGCGTGTGTTGGT
>NC_069000.1:42026453-42029933 GCF_001194135.2 Octopus bimaculoides
GTGTGTGTGTGTGTGTGTGTGTGTGTGTGTGTGCGTTTGTATGTGTGTATTAGCGGACTTCCACGCAGAGTTTCCGTCTTCCAAACCCACCGAAAAGACACACGACAGGAGGGGTCCCTACAATTTCTTGCCAAACGATCCGTACAAATGACTTGCTTATAGTGATTATCAAATGTAACATCACTCTCCCCATCATATCGACGTTACCTGAACAGGTGCGCGGTGTGCCACGCGTCAGGTGTCGAAGTGATCGCAAAGTGAAATAAAGTGTGCTGCTCAAGAACACAACGCAGCATGAAGTAGGGGGGAATCGAACCCACGATCTTGTGATCATTAGTGCAACGCTGTAACCACTGGGCCGGGTCACGTGACTTCACTCTGAGGATATATTGTGTCTAAAAAGTAAGAGTTTAGTTAGATGACAACGATAAATAATAATAATACTTTCTCGTCATTGGGCCGACCGAAACAACAACAGCTACAACTACAACGATAGCAACCACAACAACAACAACAAGAACAGTAGCAACAACAACAACAACAACAACAACAACAACAGCAGCAGCAGGTGCAGGAGCAGTAGTAACAATATCAATACTTACATCTGAATTTCGTGGTACACTCTGTTGCGTTCTGCGATGTTGCTTTCGTTGATTTTTAAATAGTCTTCCATGGAGGCCCGTGAATTCCAAGTTATCAACATCAAGATGTTGATGGCCAGACTGAGAATGGTTGCTCCGTGGTTCCAAAGAAGCCTATTGAAACGAAAGCAATAAAACATAAATAGAGTTCATAGCAAATTCGGTAAATTCATTTGTCATAAAGAGTATAAAAATCATTTGTTTCAGGATCTTGATTAAAGAAAGGAACAAAATGGTGCTGTGATTTAGATTTTTGCCTAGAACTTGATCCCTATTAAGTCTTTGGAATTCTCTCATTAATTCTTTCTACTATTGTCACAAGGCCTGAAATTTAAAAAAGATTTTTTGGTGGCGGGTGAATCTATCACATTTAACGCGCATGATCAACTGATACTTAATTTATCGAAAGGATGAAAGGCTAAGTCGACCTCGGCGGAAATTGAACGCAGAACATAAAAACGAGAAGAAATGCCGTTAAGCATTTAGTCCGGTGAGCTAACGATCCTGCCAGTTCAATTAGTCAATAGAAGGGTGCAATAAATTCAAGAAACCAGGAGCAGTTTATTATTCTTATGATTTTTCTTTTCATATGAAATAAATAATTAGTTTATGTCTGTGTGCTTTAATATGTCAAAGGCTTCTCAGGCACACGTACTACAACCCGAACTAAAATTGGTAAAAGTCAACGTTGGCAAAAGTTAGTGAATGAAATTTGTAAAATATTGGAATACAACAAATTCGTGTGCGGTATGGTGAGGTGAGTTCTGTCGTTTAAAACAGGATCAAAACTTATTTCTTTCTTGCGACACGCAGAATTATCTTCTCATTTTTCTCACTTACAAACTTATGCTTATGCGACGGTTGTGCTCAACTGATGGGAACATATCCTTCGTGGAGGACGCGAATATCTTACCACCAATTGCTTTTACCCTTACGTAGTTAATTTGTGGTGGGTTTTTCTCTTCGTAAGACAACTTTATCGAAGCTGGGTATGAATTTATAGCACATATCTCTATTCTGGAAAGTTCTGTATGCAGTCTCTGAGACTGTTTGTTACAAAGGGATTCTGTTTTTCACACAACCTGTTGAGGGAAACAGTTTCCGAATTAGAATCGTAAATTCGTATGTCATATGACCCGGTAAATTCTGTATAGTCAAAACTCCTCTCAAGGCAAAATGATCTCGTTTTGTCATTTACAAATTTATTCTTATGAAATGGTTGTTCTCTACTGGCGGGACTTTCAAGTTAATATATATGATTGTAACATATCCTCTCATTCTGGAAAGTCTTGTATAAAAAAATTCCAAGACTGTTTATTACAACTGGATTCAGTTTTTCACACCGCCTGATGAGAGAAACAATTTTCGAATCAGAACGTTCGACATCGGAAGATTTGTTACGAGTTAACAATCAGAAATATTTCTTTTATATCGTGCATTGAAGCTACATCTTCTCGTCTCTTCTTTTCCTTCGTAATTTCATGAATATTTGTCGCGTATCTTGGTGAAAAATTCCACAGAAAAATTCATGATGGTGAAACTCTTGAAGTATGCACGTGTCTCATTACTACTTTACACACACGCACACGCACAACACACACACGCACACGGTAGATTCTAAAATAAATATAATTGAGATTACACGTATTGCGATAAATTTCTCGGAAGCTCACATCAATACAATGCTAAGTCTTTGGCAACAATGACACATTTTCTTACCATCCATGTGTGAAGAATATGGCAATGGGATTACATAATATCTTCCTCTGGTACATGATATCCTTCATGATATCTTTTGTCCATCCCATTAAATCACGGATCTTATTGCTTGGCGACGATCTGTCCACGTTCCATTTCAACTTCTCTTTCACTTCTTCCCGAAGGACGTTCTGTAATAAAAACATATACCACCATGTATATATATATATATATATATATAAAGTTTTAAAATGGTTAAGCGGATATAATCCTAGCGGGTACCGTGCTCACTCATATTGCTTATCAATGCTGGCTAACCACAGTGAATGTAGATAAACTCTAGTTAGTTAAAATTTACTATACTCGGTTAATCCTCACTTTGTAAATCCAGATGTCGTTATAAGGACTGCATAGTGTCCGTAAAGAAAAATAATGAAATTGAAATCAGGAGAACAAAGATTTGCACATCCAAGCTTTATTTTACTGTTAATCACATCTTTCTTCGCCAAGACCTACTCACGCTTCATCAGTTTGTGAAGTTGCACAGATAATTAACACAAAGATGCACATTGAACAGTGCGCACCGGCTTGTAGCGGAAACGTGCGTAGGTCTTGGCGAAGGAAGATGTGATTAGCTGTAAAATAAAACTAGGGTGCGCAAATCTTTGTACCCACTGATTTTAACTTCATTATACATACGTATAAATATATATATATTTACACACACATATGGCATGCAATGGGCCCTTAACACATTGACAATGGCACCGTTAGGCCGGACTGTCACGGATATTTTAGACCTGGTTCGTGACGAGTGACATTCGTGAACTTAGGTTCCACTGAAGAAGGAAGCAGGTAAAATCTATTACAGTATACAATACCTTGTTTCGGACTCTGAAATTAATTTTCTGAAGGACGTCATCTTTCACGATTTCTATTGACTGAGAATTCTTCTTGTAGTAGCTTAGAGCTTTCTGTTGCTCTTGCGTCAAAGTCAGTTCTGCAATAAAACAAAATATGATACAAAAAATTTTTTTAAATTACAAATACAAATCAAACGAAAGACCTAAAACGCTGTTGCAAATTTCATTAAGTAATCTTTTCTAATGCTGGCTTCTACTAATTCTAAGTCGGGCTGTAA
>NC_069000.1:42030033-42032412 GCF_001194135.2 Octopus bimaculoides
TATATATATATATATATATATATATACATACATACACATATAAGATCGTCATAGCTGAAATATATGATCTGTTATTCAGCAAAGGCTAAACAGCAACTACTGCTAGCGCAAAAACGACAACGGAAAAGAAACAGAAAAAAATATATGAAAGGGAATGTGAGAAAATACAAAAATATTCAACATTTAGTGAAACTTTAACCGGAACTTTCTGTTCCTGATTTGACAGAGACCGGTGTTTTTACTTACCGATCGAAGTCGATGTTTTACTTACCGAACAGAATTCGTTGAGTGTACTGAACAACTGTATGACCAGGTCAATGGTTTTATCACTGATGTTGGTGTAAACTACATTGAGGAATTGTGCTGTTTCGCCGACGATGTTGAATGATTTTAGGTTATCCGGCTGTTCTCTCAGATAGTTCTGTGAAACATAGAAAGATCGGAAATAAACAAATAAAATGGCATTCAAGGATCGTGTATACTATTGTTCTGCTACGGTTTTTGCATGTAAATATTTAAATAAACTCTACTTTAATGACAAAACGAAATTGAGAAAATAATCTGTTATAGATACAGCATTTGAATAAGGGAATTGACTCCCTTTATTTGCTTCAGTCACTAGATTGTGGCCATGCTGGGGCTTCGCCTTAAACAAATCGATCATAGTATTTCTTTTTTAAAGCTTGTTAGGCTCTATTAGGTCTTTTTTCGCCGAACTGCTAAGTTACGGGGACGAAAACAAAACATCACCAGTTTTCAAGCGGAAGTGGGGGGGGGGTCAATCACAAACACAAAGACGACAGGCTTCCACACAGTGTTTTTCAACCAAATTGAATCACACAGTTTTGGTCGATCTGGGGCTATAGTAGAAGACACTTGCCAAAGGTATCACACAGTGGGACTGAACCTGAAACCATGTGGTTGGGAAGTAAGTTTCTTACCACGCAGCCAGGCCTGAAAATTAAGCATCATTAACGACTCTGCAAAACTAAGGTGCCCAATACGCATTAGGGGTACATACTAAGAGAGAAAATATATTTGTTAGAGAACCGACGGGGACTTCGACCTTAAGGTTGGAATAAAGGTTCTGCAATGGAAAAATCTAAGCAGTAGCAGACGTGTTATGTGTAGCAATATGATAGAAATTGGCAAGACTGAATATTATGCTAAGTAGCATACCTGGATTCCTGTGTTTTGACCGTCGCAGATTCGAGCCAACAGCTTGAGAACCAATTCAATGTAACCATCGTCTTTGTATTCAAATATGTCTGGGACATCTTCAGATGATTGCTGTTCGCCTTCGTTCACTGGTTCCTATGAAAACAACAGCAATAACAACACGATGCAGACATTGACAAAATAACGGAAATAAATATCACTGAATCTCAGATTTGTAATTTTAAAACTTGCGTTTAGATATGAGATCGTGAGTTGAAACGAAAGCGATTATTGGGTTGGTGCATAATTATTGCGGATTTTTTTTTGTTTTCAACAAATTTTATTCAACAAAAACACATGTTTTGAAATACATCTTGGATAGTCTGATGCATCTTGGAGAGTCTGATGCATCTTGGAGAGTCTGATGCATCTTGGAGAGTCTGACGCGGTGTAGACCGTGTGAAGGTTATGATTGCGTCTTTTAGCTCATTAATGGTTTTCGAGCGATTCTTGTACACTGATCCTTTACTTGCACCCCAGAAAAAAAAATCTTGGTGGTGTTAAATCAGGTGATCTTGATGGCCAAAGTCCTTTCGAAATAATCCGTTCACCGAAAAACTCTTGAAGTAGCGCCTATGGAGAGACTTTTTGAACACTCTGTATATAGATGTACATATGCGCGTGCATACACACAAACACATACACACATATATATTGTACATAGTACTATCACAAGATTTTAAAAAATGAATGGAAACACTAGTTTGAGTACGTTAGTGGGTTTGTGGATCAGTGTGGATTTGTTTAATAAAGAAAATAGAATATTCATTAAAGGTGCAGAGAGAAATGTATTTCTAATATGATATAATCTGTTAAAGATAATACATCACTTTAAGTTCCATACCAAGTTAATGTTAATTTTCTTTACTACGCTTTTCTGATTTTGTTTTTTCGAGAAAACGTCAGAAGATTAGTTTTTAACTCGGTATGGAGCTTCAGTTAAACATTCTCTGTCTAATGGACAATATCGAAATGTGTCTGTCTCTCTTTCTCTCTCTCTCTCTCTCTCTCTCTCTCTCTCTCTACTTCTCTTTCTTCATATAGACATATGGATACAGTCAATTAAATATATATTTATATTTCAATGTATACACAACATACAAACATACATACACATATGTGCACGCAGGAACACAACTATATATTCATATATGCATAGAT
>NC_069000.1:42034153-42035283 GCF_001194135.2 Octopus bimaculoides
CTGAATTTGATGAACAAAACAGGCGATTGTATAGGCCGTCCTTTACTTAGCTTAAAATTAGCTTTAGATCCTTCTGCGCTGATCAGCGCATCGGGCCGCAAATTTCCTTCACCGCGTTCCGTCGGCAGTTACTCTTGGACATCCATTCCACTTCAGATCATCTTGAAATGTCTGCCACCAAGTGATTGTCAGCCTTCTCTCTTTACCTTTTGCCAACAGCTGGTATTTATTTTAACAATCATGGTAAAACATCAGAAAGAATTAACAAAAAAAAAAAAAAGAAAATCGAAAGTCTCCTACCCTGACAGCAATTCGAACTCTGATTGTAAAGGGAAGTAAGTAACTCTTACAACACATTTAGACATACACATTACCGTTTCTGCCAATTATACGCTGCTCATTAGCCCAGATAACATCAACACAATCAGAAAGCCATCCCACGCCCGTACGCATGTTCTTACGTTTGAAATTTTTTGCCAGATTACTCATAACATAACAAAGTGTCATATTTTCATGCGACTAAGTAGCAATATTAAGTTACATGACAATATTAAATAGAATAATATAATATAATAAATATGAACATAAGGCAGGATTATGCTAACATAGAGCAGCTTAGCTTGGGTCTGTAGACGAGTGAAGTATCGTTCGTTCGGCGCATCTGCTAATGGATTTTGGTTTAGTTATTTGTCTGAGAGGGTGAAGTGTGTGTGTGTGTGTATATGTATGTATGTATGTGTGTGTGTGTGTAAGTGTATGTATGTATTATGTATGTATGTCTGTGTGAGTAAGTGTATGTATGTGTGCGTGCGTGTGTAACTGTATGTATGTGTGTGCGTGTGTATAAGTGTATGTATGTATGTGTGCATGTATGTATGTATGCATGCATGTATGTATTAGGCATGTATGTGTGTGCGTGTAAGCGTATGTATGTATGTATGTGTGTGCGTGTATGTATGTGTATGTATGCATGTATGTATGCATGTGTGTGCGTGTAAGTGTATGTATGTATGTATTATGTATGTATGTATGTGTGTGTGCGTGTGTGTATGCGTATGTATGTATGTATGTATGTATGTAAATACACTCATACACCAGTGTATGAGTGTATATGGGCGTAACTCGTACAC
>NC_069000.1:42035585-42036249 GCF_001194135.2 Octopus bimaculoides
TGTTAAAGACGTTTGCCAGGAATGGCCATACATATATCTACACACATACATACATACATACATACACAATGCATAAACACATACATATATACATACATACACACATACATACATATATACACACATACACACATACATACAAACGCACATACATACACACATAAACATACACTCATACATACATGCACACATACATACATACATACATACACACACTTTAGCGCACATACACTTACAGACATATATACATACGCACACACCAGAGTCGATAAATAAAGTACGTGTTAAGCTTTGGCATAAATTCTTCCCTCTCTTCCTCTCCCGGAATCTCTTGTTCGCCGGAGAACGATCAAAGAACACCACTCGTAGCATTTCTTTCTTTCCTTCCTTCCTTCTTTCTTTCTTTATTTCTTTCTTTATTTCTCGCTCTCTCTCTCTCTCTACATATTTCATTCTTTCTTTCTCTCTCCCCCATCTCACTCTCTCTCTCATCCCACCCACCCCGCTCGAACGAACCAGTCTATGGTAGCAAAAAATGCAAAAAAAAAACCCCAACAAAAAAACAAAAACAAAACTAAAAGACAAGAGCCAAGATAAACTTTAAAGTTTTACAAAGCGTGCAACAATTAATACTATATTGCGTTTTGAACAATAGAGATACACC
>NC_069000.1:42036898-42040219 GCF_001194135.2 Octopus bimaculoides
TATATATATATATATATTATGAAGAAATATTTTATAAAGGAACCTTAGAAAAACAGACTGATACGAACCATTCGGAATGAAGTTTTCGTATTCTGTATAAGCGTTTTCTTTAAGTTTTTCACAAGCTTTTGAAAACGTTTCAAGAAACTAAACAAAACAGTGAAAGCGCTTACACACAATACGAAAGCTTATTCCCAAAGTCATTTTTGTTTTTCTAAGATTTTTATGTTAAGAAAATCTTTCGTCAAATATAGTGACATCGTGAGTACATCAATTATTTTTTACAACACTTTTTAAACACACATATACACACAAACACATATGTGTGTATGTATGTATGTTTGCTTGTTTAAAAATCTGAAAAATCAAAGAAAACGAGTCAAACGATAGAGAAGCAGTTTTAGCGTGCGAAAATAGCATCATCAATGATGAAAAAGAAGTCAATAAGGACAAGAAAAACCCTTCAGAGAAGTAAGCCACTACAGCGATCAACCCTGGCACCAGGGCGACTAAATATTCCAGCCCCCAAGAGGCAAATGAATAAAACAGGATAGAGTTAAAGAAGGGAAGTTGACAGCATGCGAGAATTTGCGGCAAGCAATAACCTTCTCCCATGCTTACCTCTATATAAACATCAGAAAGTTCAATATCACATTTGCTTATGAGAGCCTCGTTATCACGACTCCAGGTACCATTGCTTAGTAAAGCATTTTTTTTGTGGAATTTTCTGTCGTCAACCGCTTTCTTTCTCCAACTTAGGCTCCGTTTCAATCTGGGTTCCTGAGTGGGTTGTTTTGCTTTATTAAGGGCATTCTGGGAGATGTAATTATATGAGATAGGGAGTAATGAGTAAATTGAGCGAGTGTAAATAATTTGAAACAAAAATTCAATTTGCGTATTGAATGATAAAGAAAATAACTGCACTGAAAAAAATAATTCTGAATATCTCCGTTCTTTCTGCAATTTAAGATTATTTTCAAGCTGGGATTCGGAACGGGCTGTTTAGTTTTATTAAGGCCATTCTGGAGGATGCAATTCAAGAGATAGGGCAAGATGGTTAAAATAAATAATTTAAAAAAAAACAATATGAAACAAAAAAAATTAAAAATACATATTGAGTGATAAAAAAAAATGGCTGAAAAAAAAAAAATTAATTGCAGAACATTTCTGCATTTTCTGCAGTTTCAGGGCATTTTAAATTTGGATTTCTGAGTGGGTCCTTCGACTAAATTAAGTGTGGACTTAATTGAATGGTTAAAACTAATTGTAATAAAAAATTATTTATATCGAATGTTAAACAAAATGGTTGTCTTCTACAAATTTTTATTCTTTCCTCGGCATTAATTTCTGTACAATCTCAGTCCTCGGTAAGCTTTGTATCTTGTAATAATTTTTTTTTCACATTATTAAGAATATTCTGGAATAAGAGTGCATCAGGAGTAGCCAATGAAATGAATAATTAAAGGAATTAATAAAGACTATAAAAATATGCAAAATGTCTACATGAAAAAGATTCAGATTTATGAAAGTACCTATACAGGGTGGTCCTTTTTTTTGTTGCTTTATTGAGAACATTCTGAAGTGAGATAGAGAGTGAAGAGTGAGATGGAAGACTTAAAAAGATCAAGTAAATATTCTGAATGTACAGAGAATGACAAGCAGGATTCGTGCCTTAAAAATGAAATAAAATTTTAAATAGTTCTAATATTTCTCTACTTCTAAATTCTTCACAACTTCAGCTCCCAGAAGGGCGTTTTGTTTCATTAAGGGTCTTCTATGATTTGTTAGAGGGTGAGGAGTGAAAGGAACGTTTAAAAATGTAAGAAAATGGATGGAATACTACATAAGATAGCTGACGTAACAAAATAGCAATTTTCGAAATAATTCTCATAATGCAATTAGCAAAGTAAATTAAAAAGAAAAATTTCCATGTACACTAAAGCGATTATTGCAATTGGTATGCTGCTTGATTACTTTACCACAAATCCACAGATTTATCAAGCAGTGAGAACAATAGATTAACATCAATTAGAGCGCCGAGATTGCGGTTTTCAACTAAATATTTTAACGTCTAGAGATCAAATCTCATCTCGGTCGACCCCAGTCTTTTATTGATTAAATCGACAAAGGTGATCCTCAAAAATATGAGGTCTTCGGAATTAGCCGGAGCTGTAGAGCACTGTGCAAAGTGCCCTTTTGTTGTTCGTTCTTACTAAATCTGTCAAAATTCTGCATTCAAATCCGACCTAGGTCTGTTTTGTCTTATATTCTTCACTGTCGATAAAATAAATCACCAGTAAATTATTGTGGTCCATGGACATCTCCACAAAATCGTAACCATTTAAGGGGCGAGGCTTCGATTCCCACTTGCACTAATGCCTCTTTTTTGTGTCATGGGGGTTTATATGCTCTAATATTAGACTATTTTCTCTAATCAATATACGGTGAAGGCTTATAATTCTATGTACAAATAAGATTCATAATTAATGGGCAGATAGCCACACTGAAAATTATAATACGAAAGCGATTGTGTTTCCTAAAGCTACAAAATATATTATTCTATGCGAACAGACGACAGGAAATGTAACACAGTGTGTAGGCTGCTGTCATATAATGAAGGAACTTGTAGTTGAAGATGTAACCAGCAATAGGGTGATGTAGGTTTGGACAACATAAAACTAGCTATTTATGTAAAATGACAAAAGAAAAGTAGGAGTTCTATGAAGATAAAATGGCGGAAAATTAAACGATGAATAAAGAAAGATGAAAAAAAAATGAAATAGTGTTTTATGAGAAGGCGACATTTTGGCACAAAATGGAGCAATGGATGCAAGCAGACGACAGGGAATTGTTTGTGTGCAGACGACACAAAATGAAATATGATAATAAATTGTAGCTTCGCATGTTTAATGCAGTATAGTACGGAAGACGAAGGAAACATCAGAAATGATACAGTAAAAAAGAACGTAGATAATATATATAAAAAAGTAAAAATAATATATGCATACCCATCCATTTAGTCTTTCATTTCGAAGTTTTGTTTCATAAAATTGGATTTGCTGGAAAATAAAGAAAAAACAGTAAAAACAAACTAAGGTTTGGGCTTATCAAAATAATAAATATTTAAGTTTAAAACTATTTTTTTATTTCAGTTTCCGAGCATAAATTCACTCACTCATTTCTTCGATTATCCATTTTTTTTTAGTTCGTTATAATATACAGTCTATGCCTGAAAAATATATCCGGGTATTTCTCAATATATGAAACTATTAGTAGCGCTTAAATATACGTAAATACATTATATATATATATATATATATA
>NC_069000.1:42040322-42043227 GCF_001194135.2 Octopus bimaculoides
TATATACGCATATATATATGTACATTATCCAAATTTTCCTTTCATGACAAGTGAACTGAGGACGGTTTGACTGTTATTTCTAGTAAATTGGCAGACCATGAACATACTTCTACACTAAGTTGTTATGGTAACCATGTTGATGAAGATGGGAAAGGCAATGTTGATGCTGATGGGATGATGTGGAGAGATAGATAGATAGATAGAGAAAGAGAGAGGAGAAGGCAGAAAAGGAAGGACAGGAAGAGTGGAAACAGAATGCTACGTGTGATGGTGACGTCCATGATACTGATGGTGATGATGATGACGACGGCGATGACGATGAGAACGTCAATGATGATGATGATGATGATGACGACAATGGTGATGACAGCGATGACGACGAAGATGTCAATGATGATGATGACGATGATGATGACGATCATATCACAACGAGGCCAACGTGGTCAACGACAAGGATATTGAGGATAATAACGTCGACGACGTCGAGGACGGCGACTACGACGACGCCAACGATGCTGCTGCTGCTGAAGAAGAAGAAACAATGACTAGGGTGGCGACGACGACGACGATGATGATGACAACAATGACGACCGTGTCGACGGTAAAGATGATGACGATGACGCAGATGAGAGTGGTACTTGTGGCAGCGACATGGTGATGGGGACTGACTAAAGAAGTAGTGACCTAAAGAGAAACAAAAACCATAAAAAAACCGGAGGTTCTACCCACCTGTAGTGCTTTACGACCAATTGAGAGGAAGGAGACTTGATTTGACGCTTGGTTCTGTTGTTCTCCATATCTGGTCTTTTTTTGCAGCATTAAATAACGGCTAGAGAAATGGTGGGGTGGAAAAAAAAAACAAACATAAAATATATTTGTCATACATCGGAGGCGGTGCTGAAAAGTTCCTGACTTTGAGTAAAAGAGAATACAGATTCACACACTTATTGCAGCAGTCCTTCGGTTTTTCTAAGGCCTGTAAAAGAACTCGGAATATTGGGCCTTCAGCCAGGCGTTTCGCAATAGCCTAAAAGACAGGAACTTTTCAGCATGACCTCATACGTACAAACACACACACACACACACATATTATATATATATGTGTGTTTGTGTGTGTGTGTTGGCGGGCGCGCACGTATTATAACTGAAAGACTTCGATTTCCTGTACTCAGAGTTGCTCGATCCTGATCGTCAGCTGATAAACCGAATCTGGTTTTCTTTTGAAAATCCACTGAATATTTTTTGAAAAAGGAAATGAAAGTTTGAACAAAACACTTATCCTTATGTTCTTTCGTTTAAAAACCTTTGTGAACGACACCTGCAAAGATGGCTGTTTCAAGATCACGCTTTTCATTTAATTTCTGGTTCTCGTGGTAATATCGTTATAAACGTCATAAACGTCCACACAATCGAAGACATGAAATTGCGTTCCTATTTAAGCAACGTTCCAAAATAATACATTTGACTAATCTTTTTAAAACATTTTGTGATCATGTAACACCAAAACTTGTGACTTCCAAACTCACCAGACCTAAATGTCATGGACCACTACTTTTGGAGAATCGACATCCTCATAACCACATAACTTAACTGAAGGTCGCCATTTTCCAGGTGATGTCCGAATGAATAAAGAACACATAGTACATGCATGTTAACGATTCTGGTGCCGAATTGAAGCACATAAGCGGATAATGAGACATGCAGCAAGTGCAATACCTGTGACAGGAATCGAACCGACGAATCCTCGTCTGAGGCTCATCTAGAGTTAAGTGTCTTCGACAGACATGCAACAAATAAAATCTAGTACGGGTGACGGGAAAAGAGCAGAAGCATTATTTTCTATTACTTCTAAACCCTGTCATTTCTTATTTCTATCGATTTTAAAATGCATGCTTTCCCTATGTGAAGCAGTTAACAATAAAGGAATAATAACAATAATAATAATGATGATGATGATGATAATGATGATGATGGATATTAATAATAATAACAATCATAATAATAAAAATCCTTTCTACTATAGACACAAGGACTCAAATTGTTGGCGAGGGGACTAGTCGATTACATCGACCCCAGTGTTTTACTGGTATTTAATTTATCGACTCCGAAAGGATAAAAGGCAAAGTCGACTTCAACTTAATTTGAACTCAAAACGTAACCGCTGACGAAATACTGCTAAGTATTTCGCCCGGCGTGCTAACGTTTCTGCCAGCTCGCAGCCCTTATAATAATAATAATAATAACCCTTTCTATTATAGGCAGAAGGCCCGAAATTTGGGAGAGGGGGATAGTCAAGTACATCGACTCCAGGACGCAACTGGTACTTAATTTATCGACCCCGAAAGGATGAAGGGCAAAGCCGACCTCGGCGGAATTTGAACTCAGAACGGGCGAAATACCACTAAGCCCGGCGTGCTAACGATTCTACCAACTCGCCACCTTAATATTAGTAATAATAATATATAATAATAATAATAATAATGATGATGATGATGATGATGATGATGATGATGATGATGATGATGATGATGATGATGATGATGATGATGATGATAATAATAACAGCAATCATAATAATAATAAGGATCATAAGAAAAACAAATGGATGATGCGAATAAAGAAAAAAACACGGAATAAAATAAACAATCAGCAAACAACCCAAAAGCTTTCATAAAAAGTGGAACGAAAGAACGAAACGTAGCGTCTAAGAGAGAGAGAGAGAGAGAGAAAGAATGAAATTAAGAAAAGTAAAATGGAAGACACAGAAACAGAGCAGAGTTGGGGCCATGCAACGAATTGAAATGAAAAACCAAGAGAGAAACGAAAAGAGAACCGAATGAAACTGAAGAATGAAAAGCCAAGCCGAAGGTTATTATAACTTTTATTCTTTTTCTTGTTTCAGTCA
>NC_069000.1:42044094-42048263 GCF_001194135.2 Octopus bimaculoides
GAGGTACGTGGCTTAGTGGTTAGGGTGTTGGACTCATGATCGTAAGATTGTGGTTTCGATTCCTGGACCGGGCGACGCGTTGTGTTCTTGAGCAAAACACTTCATTTCACATTGCACCAGTCCACTCAGCTGGCAAAAAATGAGAGTAATCCTGCGATGGACCGGCGTCCTGTCCAGGGTGTGTGTGGAGGAATATATATACTCCACAGAAACCTGGAAACCGACCTTTATGAACTGGCATGACTCGATAAGGTAACCTTTACTTTTTACCTAGTTGAGACCTTCAGCGCTCTCGGTCTCCGAACCACATTTCCCTGCTCATCGCTATCGGGGCAGATATTGCTGTCCGTAAGAGGGAGCCCCACGTGTCAGAGTGGCTATGCCAGTGCATCTCCCTCGCTATCATCCGGGGCAACGCTTTTTCCATTCTGTCTGCAGATGGTATGAAGCCTTAAAATAAGATATAAGCTCTGATTCTGTTTAATAGCGTAGAATCTGAGTATTCCACTGACACACGTATCCATAGTAAGAATGCATGTCATTGGACGTACCACGTGTTAGCTTGATCAGCCACACTGTTTTGTACTGGCCCAGGGCATTCATTTTGGAGGTTTCCTCCTCTTAGATTGAGCCGAGGAGCTCAATCTACCCTTATGAAAATCTATTTAACCCATAGATGGCACCGTGACAGGAGCTGCCGTTCTGGGTCAAAATGAACCTTGGAGAAATGGTGATTAAGAGGTAAATGTACACTACCCACAAATCCAGAACTCCAGAACTTAAGTTCAAAGTTTAAACAATCATTTAAGATTTGAGTGACCATTAACAATTTAAGCATCAAAAGTTTAAATGACTGTTAAAAATGTTATTGGGCGTTAAATTCAACTGACCATTAAAAAGAATGTATCGCCAGTTAAGTGTGACGGTGTTAAAAGTATGAGTGATCGTTAAAAATCCGACCGAGTATCAAAAATGTGACTGGTCGTTCATAATGGGACTAACTGTTAAAAATTTGACTGACCGTTGGAAATGTAATTGGCCGTTAAAACTCCGACTGACCATTAAAAATGTGACCGGCCATAAACAATCTGACTGATTGTTAAAACTTTGCTGACCGTTAAAATTTGACTGACCATTAAAACTATGACTGACCATTAAAAGCCTGACTGCTTACATTATGATTGCTCGTTAAAATTGGCTTTAAGTTTCATATCTTGGCACAAGGCCAGCAATTTTAGGAGAGGGGGTAAGTCGATTACATCGACCCAGTACACAGCTGGTACCTTATTTTATCGACCCTCGAAAGGATGAAAAGCAAAGCGGACCCCAGCGACATTTGAGCTCAAAACATAAAGTCAGACGAAACGCCGCTGGGCATTTTGTCCGGCACAGTTCATTGCCTTATGATTACCTGTAAATATTACGGTTGATTAAGGCGGTGAGTCGGCAGAATCGTTAGCATGCCGGGCAAAATGCTCAGCGGCATTTCGTCCGTCTTTACGTTCTGAGTTCAAATGCCATCGAGGTCGACTTTGCTTTTTATTCTTTCAGGGGCAGATGAAATAAGTACCAGTTAAGCACTGGGGTCGACGTAATCGCTTTATCCTTTAATCCGAAATTGCTGGCCTTGTACTAAAATTTGAAACTAATATTACGACCGATTGCTAAAACTTTGTCTGACTGTTAAATATTTCACTGACGGCCAAAAAAATGTTCGACAATCCCAAGCGTTGAAAGACAGAAAAACAAATTCTCAAAGAATTTATAGGAAAGAGGTGGATGATAAAGAAAATAAGATAAGAACAATATATGAATGATTACTTACTGTTCTTTGATAGAATTTGTGGAAACCTGCATTCTGTATCGAACTGCCATGAAGAATACCTCTTCTCTCGTAGACAGGAAGTAATCATACAAAGATTTCTAAGAAAAAATATAAAAATAATATATATATAGTTGAAATTTATAGGAAAATAAAAGACAAAGACAGGTGTATGAACAACAGGCAAGTGTATTAGTTTGACGCTCGGGAAAATGAAAAAGTCTTTTACGTTTCGAGCCTACGCTCTTCATCGGAAAGGAATAAGAGAAAATAAACAGAGAGAGAGAATGAAAAGAACTTGTAGATTTCAGAGGTCCAGCATGGCGAATATATATGTATATATATAAAAGAAATAGTGGTACGATAAGGCACCAATGTTTGCTGGAAATAACTGTCGATAACGACACGACACTATGTAAAGCTTCACTGATATATATATACTGGCAAAGGTATATGAGCGCAGCGAACACAGAAAATGTTCGTCTTACCTCAAAGCAGAATATCGTAAAAATGGACAACTCAGAATTAATAATCTAGGACCCGAGTTTTGGACGTAAATTTGATTAGCCCTCATCAGCTACATTCACATGTGACTAAAGTGATACTATTGTATTGCAACGATATTTAAAATTTTTATAGAAAGCATTTTCATTGATCTCGGTTGTTAACGGCCAGGCGTTCAACCGAATATAATGGCAAGATGTAGCGATATTTTAAGATTTCGTCACATGTGAATCTATATACATATATATAAAACGTCAGTAGATCATATATCCGAAAAAGAAGCGTACTCTAAAGGCCAGAGACGCAATGTATTTATAGGAAGTTAATCATATAACTGGTCATGGTTTCACATTCATAAAGCACATGGCCTTATAGACGGCTCGTCGGACTCTAGTGACTGCAGGCATATAATCCGCGGCCATTAAAATCCCGACGAGTGGTCTATAAGACTATGTGCTTTACAGATGTGAAACCATTGGCCACTCTATGATCGGCCATATAATTAACTTCATACATATATATATGTGTGTGTGTGTGTGTGTGTGTGTGTGTACGTATATATATGTTGGCTTATTAGCAATTTAACAGCCTAAAGGCAAGTTTATAGACGTCACTAAAGTGACAGATGGTGCTAAGTAGTACCAGCATTGCTAGAAATAAGAGTCAAAACAACTCAATGGCCACAGAAGTACTATCATAATGATTGACAAGGGAGAAAAACTCCCTAGCGGACGTAACCAGATCACCGGTGATGGAGTTATTTTTTAATGGTAGAGCCCCCAGCTTGGTTAGAAGTCGGAGTCATTAATGTTCTCTTATGAAGAGTATTACTGAAGGGAAATATAAAAGGAAGGCGATGATGGGGAGGAAGAAGAGGATGATGCAGAAAGTGATGGTAGTTATGACGATGATGATGGCGATAATGAAGAGCATGTTGATGAAAATGGAGGACAGTGGCCAGAGGTAGTGGCTTTAATCGAAAGAGAGTACTGTCTACTTACTTGCACATTCCGGTTTGCATTAAAGAGCATGATGACAATAAATGAGAGCACCTCTCGTATTATTGCCTCGCTCTTCCGGGCAAGATGTGGCAGCGATGTAATAATGGCGTTGTGTGAATTAATTGCGTTCTGTATCTCACGAATGCAATCAGTTTGTCTGAATAGGAAGAAGAAGAAGAAAAAATATGCAATTAAAAATGGCGCACGAAAATTGTTCGAGAAAGATTTCACAACGAACAGGTTTGGGACGTTACCTTAGTTCACTGGTAGTGAACAGCTGACAGATCTGACAACAGCTAATACATCTCCAGCGTTAGAAGCTGTGCAAAGGCAATAATAATAAGAAGAAGAATAACAGTCGCTTACTTTTTTATCTTCGGTGTTGAAGAACGCGTCTCCCAATCTTCGGGAAGTTTTCTTTCATCATTCATGACAATGGCTCGCAACAGCTGCAGGCATTTTATATCCAAGTCTTCATTGGCAGCACATTTGGACCGACTTGAAGTGTGGGCTTTGATGGAAATACTGTTTAATGTTGTACCATGAAATGAAATCAAATCAAATCAAAACTCTTCAGACGCATTAAGAAAATTCTAATCTCACATAAATCTTCAGATTATTTGGAAATCTTGTTTATCTGTTATCTTTTACTTACTTGAGCTATTGGACTGTGGCAATGCTGGAGCACCGCTTTGAATGGTTTAGCCAAGTAAAGCGACTCCAGCACTTATGCTTGCAGTTCGGTACTTTTTTCTATGGGTCTCTTTTGCAAGGGGACACGTAAAGAAACCAACATCGGTCGTCTAACAGAGGGGAACAAACAAAACACACACACACACACA
>NC_069000.1:42048678-42053887 GCF_001194135.2 Octopus bimaculoides
TATATATATATATATGTATGTATATGCTTGTGTGTCTGTGTTTGTCCCCTCAAAATCGCTTGACAACTAATGCTGGTGTGTTTACGTCCCCGTAACTTAGCGGTTCGGCAAAAAGACCGACAGAATAAGTACTAGGCTTACAAAGAATAAGCTCTGGGGTCGATTTGCTCGACTAAATGCGGTGCTCCAGCATGGCCGCAGTGAAATGACAAACAAGTAAAAGAGTAAAAGAGAGTGTCGTGTGAATCATACCGTATTATGTTCCTAAGTATTTTATATCTAAGTAAATCATTTTAAACAAAGCATGCAGCACTTACGCCAAAAGATCCACCAGTTTCTTCGCCGGGGCATATTTCTTTGTTGGTTTCTTTTCATTCTGCGCAACAAAACAGCGGACAAAACTCTGGAACTCATCGCCAAGTGGCAGTTCTTCGTCGCCACCAATACTTGTATATTCTGCAACAAAAACATGAAGAATAAAAAATGAAATATTTCTGCTTCTAATATTATCCCATTCTAAGGCGGCGAGCTGGCAGAAACGTTAGCACGCCGGGCGAAATGCTTAGCGGTATTTCGTCTGCCGTTACGGGGTCGATAAAGTAAGTACCAGTTATGCACTGGGGTCGATGTAATCGACTTAACCCCTTTGTCTGTCCTTGTTTGCCCCCTCTATGTTTAGCCCCTTGTGGGCAATAAAGAAATAAGAAACGTCAGCACGCCGGGCGAAATGCTTAGCGGTATTTCTCCTGTTGCTATGTTCTGAGTTCAAATTCCGCCGATGTCGATTTTGCCTTTCATCCTTTCGGGGTCGATAAATTAAATATCAGTTGCGTACCGGGGTTGATCTAATCGATTGACACCCACCCACAAAATTTCGGGCCTTGTGCCTAGAGTAGAAAAGAATATCGATTCTTTGCCTTTTCCGATTCTCTCCAGGGACCCTGTCAATTCGCCATCCCTGTATACGTTTTTTCCCTTTTTATCATTTCAGTCAGTTGACTGCGGCCATGCTGGGGCATCTCCTCGAAAGGATTTTTTTAGTCGAACAAATCTAGCGCAAGACCATTTTTTAAACCTTCTATTTATACTCTCGGTCTCATTTGCTAAATCGCTAAGTTACGGGAATGTAAACACACCAATACCGGTTGTCAAGCGATGGTGGTGGACAAACACAGACCCAAAGACAGACAGACAGACACACATATGTATATATATCAACACACACACACGCACACACATATATACAACGGGCTTTCAGGCACTATCAAATCGACTCGCAAGGCTTTGGTCAGCCCGAGGCTATAGTAGAAGACACTTGCCCATGAGGTCACGCAGCGGGACTGAACCCGGAGCTATGTGACTGAGAAACGAGCTTCTTACCACACAGCCATGAACGCTCTTTGTTTTATATATTTTTTGCTAGGATGTGATCTAAATGCGATTTGGTTGCTATTTCTAGTAGGTCGAACTACCACGCAGAGTATAGGACATTGAGGATAGAACAAGGAATAACTTACCATTTTTGATGTTTTTACACTTGAGTTGTGCTGCCACCGTGTTGTGACCACAGTAGACAATCTTACAATTCCTGGCAAATGTATGGAACTTGGCGTTGAGTTCAATCTCAGCTGCATAATATTCCATGTTGCCCTTAAAGTATACGAAACATAAGGTTATTAGCTTCTTACATATGAAAACAGCTCTGGATTTACGTTAGTTTTAAAATTTACTTAACAGAGTCTCGATAAAATTGACATACGAAAACAAGGTAATTGGTTCTTTATATGAGAACAAGGCCCTGAAATTAGCTTTTAAATAGATTTTTGTAGTACTTAATGAAATAAAGAAGGTAACCAGTTTCTTACTTTTGATTATGGGGTGCTGGAATTGTGTTAGTTTTAAAAAATTATTTTGTAAGATTTGGATAAAATATACAGACTATAACAATGTATAAGGTTTCTTTCATTAGTACAAAACCCTTAAATTATTTGATTCTTTAAATTTATTTGGTGAAGTTTGTATAAAATATACAGACTATAAAGTAGTTGGTTTCTTGCATTAAAACAAGACACTCGAATTGCATTAGTTTTTAAAACTTATTTAAAAGAGTCTCGAAATAAATGTAGACGATATGTTAACTGGCTTCTTACACTAAACAACAAGGCCCTTTAGCTTAGGTATATTCTCTAAATTTATTTGGTAGGGTCTTGATGTTTGACCAAAAGAACCGGCTATTGCAAGCAAAATTAAATATTGAAACAAGAGCACTCAGAGAGCGCAAACCTCCGCCAATGCAACACCAACGTCCTCTCAATGATTATCCGGAGAGAATTTTCAAAATGAGGTTATCTGAAATAAACTCGATTGCTCTCACAAACAAGAATACTAAAAATGAACCCGACCGCTCTCAAAATTTTAGTAAAAAAATAGGAAAAATAATTCAGAATCCTTGTCTGGTACTGGATCGATCCCAAAATCTAATCAGTTCGTGCCAGTCACGAGGCCAAACATCTCTGGAAGTTTCATACGAAACCATTCAGTAGTTCTTGAGATATCTTGTCCACAGACAAACAAACAAACACGACTGAAAACAATACTTCAGCCTTCGTTAAGGCGGAGGTAATAATAATCCTTTCTACTATAGACATAAGGCCTGAAATTTAGGGAAGCGGGGAGAGTCGATTACTCAACTGGCGGATTTTGAACTCAGAACGTAGCGACGGGCGAAATACTGCTAAGTATATCGTCCATCGTGCTAACGATTCTGTCAGCTCACCGCATTAATAATAATAATAATAATAATAATAATAATAATAATGATGATAATAATATTTCCTTACACGTCTTACTGCTATTTGGTCATCTTCAAAGCTTATTTCACTTGAAAATTTTTCCAAGATTCCAATTAGCATCTGAAATAATAATAATAACAATAATAATAATGATGATGATGATGATGATGATGATGATGATGATTAGCCACAAGCCCAGTAATTTGTATAGCACCAACACAAGTACTAGACTTGTAATCGATTTTAACGAGTTAGAACAGTGCTCCGCAACCTTTTTTCACTTGCGGCACACTTATGTTCTTTTCAAAATTTGGCGGCACACCTGAACTAGAAATATGGCTAAGAGTATAGGGGAAAAAAATTATACTCAGATTACACTGCGGCACATATAGCATCATCTCGTGACACACCAAGCATCGTCTCATGACACACCAGCGTTCCGCACCATTCCGGTTGCGGAGCGCTAATCTAAGATAATACTTTCTTTCCTAAATGCCAGAAAGGTGCCACAGAGCACGTTACATTGAAATAGGAAGAATGAGAAAGAAAATAAAAACGAGATAAAGACGGTACACATCGTATAAAAACGTGTTAATCTCCAGGAAACGAAGTATCACATAGCATCGACAAAGGAACCTCGCTGAGCCAGAATTACGCTGATCATCAAAAACAATTAACTCCTGTTTAAGGTGTACGATGATAGTAGATTCAGTTGCTCACCAATTCTACCGAATATATAGGCGGGGAGGGGAATAGAACGGAACAAGATAACTGTTGTGGTACTCACAGTTTTTGAAACACTTGAGGTTGACACGACACTTGTTAAAGCTGACACTACATTTTTCATATGGAATGGTTTAACGAGCATTGGGCTGATGAGTTCACAGAACGTCTTGAAACAAAGAGTAAACATTAATAAGAATATCACAGCTTTCAAATTCTGTGTATGTGTAAACATGTTTGTACATATATATATATATATATATATATATATATATATATATATATATATATAGTGAGAATTTACAAAAAGAAACAAAAGACGAAGACGGGTGTGTAAACAACAAACAGATGTATTAGTTTAACGCTCGGGAAGTGAGAAAGTCTTTAACGTTTCGAGCCTACGCTCTTCAACAGAAAGGAACACAGAAATAAACAGGGAGAAAAAGGTTTAGTGGCTAGCGATCTATCATGGCGATCTCTCTCTCTATATATATATTATCTTTTACTTGTTTTAATCGTTAGACTGCGGACATGCAGGGGCGCCGCATCGAAGAATTTTTAGTCAAATGATTGGTCCTTCTGGCATTATTTTTATCGGTCTCTTTTTCAGAACTGCTAAGTTATGGAGACGTAAACAAAACAACGCCGGTTGTCAAGCAGTAGTGGGGGACAAACAATGACAAAAAAATACACACATTTATACAACAGGCTTCTTTCAGTTTCTTTCTATCAAATCCACTGGATCGGCCCGAGGCTATAGTAGAAGACTCTTGCCCAAGATGCCACGCAGTGTAATTGAACCTGGGACCATGTGGTTAGGAAACAATTTTTTTTTACCACACAGTTACGGCTTTATGTATTGGGTTGACAAGAAAGTAATTTCGGTTTTTTTAGTGTGAAACCAAAGTCATTTTTTTTTCATACAAAGGATAATCTTTAATCAATTATATATTTTCTATTTTGTTCGATGACCTTTTGCCATATTTCTGGCAACTTCATGATTTGGCGCTCATGGACCTTATCAGCCAAAGACTGAAGCATGTGCGATTTCAGGTCATCATCATTATTAAAAGTTTTACCATTCAAAGCATTTTGCAAATTTCAAAATAAATGGTAATTTGATGGTGCAAGATCAGGGTTATATGGTGGATGTGACATCGATTCCCAACCAAGCTCCATTAAAATTCCCCGAGTTAGCAAAGACGTGCGTGGTCTAGCATTGCCATGGTAGAACACGATTCCTTTATGATTTGCCAATTTCGACCGTTTTTCTTTGATTGCTTCCTCCAGTTTCATTATTCGTTGATAGTAAACATCTGAATTAATCGTTTGGTTCCTTGGAAGCAGCACAAAATACACAACACCCCTGTAATCCAACCAAATCGACAGCATGACCTTTCTTTGATGCAATTCAGCTTTCGATATGGTTTGTGCTGGTTCATTACACTTGATCGTTTTTTGACAATGATCGTTTTTTGACCATGATCGTTTTTTGACCATGATCGTTTTTAATTGATGTTATTGTAGACAATCCATTTTTCATCACCAGTGCTGATTCGGTTAAAAAAGGTCAATTTCATTGCGTTTGCGATGCATATCACAAATATAGATTCGTTGTATTAACTGAATCTCTTTCAATTTATGTGGAACCGAAATATCGAACTTCTTAACGAGTCCCGAACATTTTAAGCAAT
>NC_069000.1:42054502-42055274 GCF_001194135.2 Octopus bimaculoides
TATATATATATATATATATATATATGTATACACACACATATATATAGAGAGAGGGAGAGAGACAGACTGAGAGACAGTGGGAGAGAGACAAAGGGAAAGACAGAGACAGACAGACACAAAAAGAAAATTGATGCATTAACATGAAAAAATGTACTGTACATATACGCTAAATAAGTGCTTAATTAAATATTCTTTGTTAAACTCAAACATGTTATGAAATCACAGTAAACACAGCGGGAAAAAAAACTCCAAGAAACTAAAATGGATCGGCTAAAATGATTGCTGAAAGCAACACATTTGGAATAAAAAACAATAATTCACAAATCTAATTTACACTGCATTCTAAGTAATGTACGCCTTTCTTTAAAAGTAACTTAAAATTCTTAGTTAACCATCATTTTTAATAACGCGAAAATATTATTATAAATTCATTTACAAATGGAAAAAATACAAGATTTGAGCTGCGTCCATTGCCATTATCATAATTATGAAGGTTGTGGGAACAGAGTATCAGATAGTTCGATGTGAGAATGGAATAATTACATGGAATAAGATTAAGAGTAGATAATTCTAATAAGATGGTCTTCCATAAGTTGTTTACAAGGGAGATAAACGATTAAGAAGAAGAAACACAACTTACCACAAGTCCTTTGGCAAGGTTTTCTGTAATGGTTATTTCACTTGAAAATAATGTTTTATCAGGCATGTAGTATAACATATAAAATACCTTAAAAGAAACAAATATATAGTTAAGTGGATATATATATATGTT
>NC_069000.1:42055286-42059309 GCF_001194135.2 Octopus bimaculoides
TATATATATATATATATATGTATATATATATAGTGGAAATATAAAAGGAGCAAAAATGGTGTAGAATCAGTATACACCACGTGGCAAAATTATGAAGTGAAAATATGTGTTAAACTTATATAAAAAAAGGGGAAGAGAAATGCCTTCATTCCACATAATAACACAGTCCACTTTCTAATTAATTAATTAAAAAGTAAATTATTTAAACTGAAGCGAAACATAAATATTCAGTGTGTGTGTTTTATTGGCAGAATGACCCTCCCAAAATACAACGATATTCATTCTAGCAAGCAGTTTCACATCAGGAATCTTGTGAAACAGACACGAAGATACATGGACACATACATAGATATTGTCTCACACTCAAGTGCACATACATGCACCCGAAAATTCTCTCTCTCACACACACATACACAAGTAAATCTCATAAAAGCTTGCTCACAAAATTCATTGAGTATATTTATTCTTTTTCTGGAATTACGGAGATGTACTTGCATAGCAAATGACCTGATCTGAGATCGTGTGCTGAAACAAAAACAATTGCAGCGTGGAAGGTGTTTATAAGCCGTTTAAAAACACACAAAAACCGTTAGATTCACTTCAACATTTAAATTTAATTTGCCAAAGTATTTCTGTCGCTTTGAGATCGCAACTTGTTCACTGACAAAATTCTGAGATTCAGCACGGAATTTTGTCAGTGAACAGGTCGTCGCAGTCTCAAAGAGACGAAAATATTTTGACAAATTAAATTTAAATGTTGAAATGAATCTAACGGTTTCTGTGTGTTTTTAAATGGCTCATAAACTCCTTCCACGCTGCAATTGCTTATATTTATTTTATAAAATGACATATCTATGTCTACATAAATTAGTTTACATGCAAGAAAAAGAGATTTGTATTCATTTCATACAATGTAGTGTCTATGCATATAAAAATTAGTTTACGCGCCAAAGAAAAATAGTGACAGCAGATTTATTAAACATATTCATTTTATACAATGTAATGCCTATGAATATAAAATTAAATGTAATGTTTAAAAAGTAAATATGTTAATGTTTTTATAATATACAATGCGATATCTATGCATATAAGAATTTGCTTACGTCTAAAAGAAAAAGAGTGACAGAAGATCTATTTTAATGCATTTATTTATGTAATGTCTATTTTTTATTTTCTCTTTGTTTCAGTTATTGGGCTGCGATCATGCTGGGGCACTACCATAAAGGGGTTTAAGTCGAACAAATCTACCCAAGTAAGTATTTTTGTTTTAAAGTCGCATGCTTAGTCTTTCGGTTATTTTCGTCGAACCGGTAGTTTACGGGGTACGTAAACTAAACAACACCGTCTGTCAAGCAGTAAGTAGGTGGACAAACACAGAAACAAAGGTACACACATTTATATCCATCCATCCACCTATCTATCTGTCTGTCTGTTTGTCTATCTGTCTATCAGTAATTGTATATATACAATGCAATGAATTAACTTACATGCAAGAAGGGGAGTACACCTTCCAGTACATAGTAGAGATTGCCGTGGACCATTCCTCTTGTGTCACTGCTATCAGCAATAGCACTGCAAAGGGAGACAAGAAAGTTACAGACAATGCACATTACACTGAAACAGCTTGTTATTAACTACAGTACCAATGTAACGGAGATTTACAATAAATATATTTGTCGAATACTGTTTCTCGCTCAGGGATTTAAAACTAGTGGTTTTTCTCTTTATGAGATCAGCAACTGTGTGTCGCTTTAAAAGTATATACTGGAGCAAGGTCAAGTGGCTGCCATCTCTAGCCGGTGCTTAACCTGTACCGAGGAAAGGAAATTACCCAGAAACCATTGGTCTGCAGGTATCACTGAAGCTAGTATAATACTGTAAGCAATAAACTCTCTTGCTCACAGTATACGGACACAGACCATGTGTCGTAGCCAGCCGGGAAAGATGTTTTCCTGAGGCTAAACAGTAGACTTTATTTATAGAATCATATCCTTACGTATTGCTACAAGAAGTCGGGCCACTTTTCTCTTTTGTCCCGCCAGTCTCATGGTTACAATACAGAAGAATTCAGCAGTTTGGAATGAAACTTAAAGTGGTTAGTTTCGTCATTTTTACAACTCTTCAGGACGCATCATCTCTTCCTTCCAAGCCGCGGAAGGCAAGTATATTTCGTAGGAGATAATGTCGGATTTTCTGATACAATGCTTCTGTTTTGTAATTGTTTTAGTCATTGAGCTGTGGCCAGATTGAGGGCACCGCCTGGGAGGGCTGTAGCCAAACAAAAGATCCACAACAACAACACCAATAATAACGACCACAGTGTGAAGACCGATCACAATAACAACAACACCAACAATAGCAGCAACAACATCATATTATGAACAGCAGTAACAACAACAACAATAATAACAACAACAGTGGTAACAGCATCAGCAACAAGTACAACAGTGACAACAACAAAAGCAAGAAGTACACCGACGATAAAGCGAATGATTATTTTGTGAATAAAAGAAGGATTTTAAAAGCATGAAAAGAGTAACCTTTTGTCTGGATAAGTTTTCAGCAAAGAAGTGGTCCTTTCTCGGTAACGGGTGACAGACTCAAACAGCTCATTGACAGTTTGAACAGTCGTGGAAAGGAAGTCCCAAATTTTTCTGTCAGAAAAGATAAATAAATAAGTTAATTAATGGATAAATAAATGAAGAAAAAAAAAAAAAGAATAAATGAATAAGCAATAATTGCTGCGTCAAATTTGTACGGTTTTTCTGTTCTCAAAAATAACTGCAAAAAGTGTTTGAACTAAATTCCGAAATGTCTACAGGTACCGTCAGTGTTTCAATATATTTGGTAATGTTAAGACACAATTACTGCTCATTCATTATTCTTTATCTATCTATCTATCTATCCTTCTATCTATCTATCTATGTTGCGTTGAGTTCTTGAGCAAAATACTCCATCTCACTTTGTTCTGCGACCACTTCGACACCTGACGCGTGGCGCACAGTGCCCCTGTTGAGACAACGTCGATTTGATGGAGGGAGGGAGTTAATGGTCGGCACTGACATTTGATCACTATAAAAAAATCATTTGTGCAGGTCATTCGGCAGAGGGTTGAATGTTCATGCGTAGTTTTCGATGGGAGAGTCCATTATTATTGAAGCGATGATCTGGCAGAATCAGCACGCCGGACAAAATGCTTAGCGACATTTCGTCCGACTTAACTCTCAATCTCTCTCTTCCTTCCTTTCTTTATTTCTTTCTGTCTTTCTTTCTTTCTTTCTCTCTTTCTCTTCCTCTCGCTGTCTTTCTCACGATCTCACTCTCTCATTCTCTCTCTCCCTCTCTCACTCCCTCTTTCATTCTCTCTCCCTCGCTATCTTTCTCTCTCACTTTCTCTGTTTCTCTCCCTTCTCTTCAGTCTGTCTATCTTTCTCTCTCTCACTTCCTCTCTATTTTTCTATCTCCTCCTCCTCCGGATCCCCCTTCCCCTATCTCTCTCTGACAAGCTTCCGCACAGCTTGTTTTACCCAAATTTCATTTGCAAGATTATCGTTGATGAGAAACTTCGGTTGGAGAAACTTGCCCAAGATGCAACAAGGAGGGATCGAACAAAAAAACCCACATCGTTTTAAATTTAACTTCTAAACGACGGAGACAGCCACCCCATTCATCAGTATGGGCGATGATGTTGACGATGATGATGTTGGTGGTGGTGGCAGTGATCGTGGTGATGGTGATGGTGATGAAGATGATGATGAAAATGATGATGATGATGGTGGTGGCGGTGATCGTGACGATGATGATGATGATGGTGATGAAGTTGAGGATGATAAAGTTGTTGATGGTGGGAGTGGTGGGTGATGGTGATGATGGTGATGACGATGATTGATGATGATGATTATTAATATGATGATGATGGTGACGATGACGATGATGATGCTGCTGATGATGATGATTATGATGGTTGTGGTGGTGGTGATGGTGATGATGATGATGATGATGATAATGGTAATGATGGTTACG
>NC_069000.1:42060261-42061157 GCF_001194135.2 Octopus bimaculoides
AGAGAGAGAGAGAGAGAGAGAGAGAGAGAGAGAGAGAGAGAGAGAGAGAGAGAGAAAATTGCAATAAATAATCTTCAATGAGAATTGACGAAACAAATGTCGAGTGCCGGACTAAATGTATTTCGTTATTTAATTTAATTCCAATGATATTTGAACTTAAAATAGAAAATGAAAAAAGGGAAAAACATTATCGGCGGAGCTTTATGAGATTTTTTTTGTTTTGTAGCTGTGTTCCTCCTCGACAAATTTTGTTTCTCGTTTATGAAATCTGAATAAATTTTAAAATCTTCTCAGAAATATGATGTTGGAAAGTCAAACAGAAGAAAAACGAATTTATCTGAAAACCAAAGAAATTTTGTATGTATGTACGCATGTATGTATGTACGCATGTATGTATATATGCATGTATGTTGGAGGAGACACGTGGGATAGAGAGTCGCTGAAGAGGTCACAGAGAGTGTGAAAAAAATTCAGACAAAGGACACTAAGATAAGAACAATAATAAACCTGAAGTAAAGAACAAATATATAGTGTTGTGTCGGGATAGAGTCATACTGCCTTAATATCTAACACACTCACCGGTTCAATTTCCAGTCATTTATCATACATATATATTTCAAAACTTTTCGTTGCTTTTGCATCCTTGTCAATGGATGTTGACTCAACATCCATTGACAAGGTTGCAAAAGCGACGAAAATTTATGAATAATAAATGAGTGGAAACTGAACCGGTGAGTGTGTTAGATAATAAGGCATTAAGACAATATGACTCTCCCCAGACACAACAAAATTTGTTTCAACACACGAATTTACATAAAGAATCTTGTAAACCCGATACAAAAACGAAACGTGTGTGTGTGTGTGTGTGTGTGTGTGTGTGTGTGTGTGTGTGTGTG
>NC_069000.1:42061970-42062826 GCF_001194135.2 Octopus bimaculoides
ATATATATATGATTATATATATACGATAAGTGTCAGACTGACCTCAGCACAAGTTGCCAATAAATCTACGAGTGAAATGAAGTAAGTCCGATGTCCTTTTTCAGTTTTGTTGGTCAATATTCTTTCTCTGAAATAGAAATAGAAGAGATATAATAAAGTCTAATGAGAAGATGAGAGAGAAATAGGTGTCTAAATACAAATGTTTATTATGAACATACCTCACTTCTCTGTCTTGATCGAGAACATAAGCGGCCTTCTTAAAGTTCTGCATGATATATTTCATGACCAAGGTTTGGTTGTGTTTCAAGGTCACGTCCAGTCCTTCCACTTTGACCAAAGCTCGCAAAAGGTCAAGGAATTCGGGTGCATTCTCTTGGTTCTCAGAAGCGAGGATAACTATTTTCTGAATTTGCCTTGAGTTGATTTTCAGGCATGTAAGCTGGTTGCCTACGAATACCTTGGAAGATAAAATTTAGATGATATAAGTATATGTTTGTGTATGTGTGTGTGTTTGTGTATTGTCATTTTATCCCCTTTTATTTCTCTCTCTCTATCACTCTCTCTCCCTTCCTCTGCACACAGGCAAAAGCAAAGATATGCTATTTCTGTTTTTAATATCAAAATTCTTTTTGTAATATACACATACGTACACACACTCGCAGTTATAATAGAGGTGTACATGAACGCATCTGTGTCTATGTCTATAAGTACCTCAATTTCTCTTTCTAAATTTCTCTTTTTCTTACTCTCTCACACTCTCACGATTTATTTGCCAGCATGTGTCTATCTATCTATCTATCTATCTATCTATCTATCATCTATCTATCGTTTGTGTGTATATATATATATATATATA
>NC_069000.1:42063803-42064357 GCF_001194135.2 Octopus bimaculoides
ATATATATATATATAGTGAGAATTCTTCGTCTTACCTCCCTCAAGGCAATGGCCAGCTGTGATTCGACCACTTTTACCTCAAGAAGTGTGTCAAGTTTCTCAAACATTTCGCTTTGGACTTGGTTGTTTTCTTTGATTAATAACTTCAATAGATACAACGTCTTCTCCAGAATGGTCTTCATCCCTCTGTACTGATCCTAGTGAAAAACAAGTTATATGTATATACATATTTGTGTGTGTGTGTGTGTGTTTATGTGTACACACTCTCTCTCATACACACACACACGTTTATATATATATATAGTTTAGAAAAAAGATTAGGGATGTATACAAATTCAATTTTTATATGTAAAAGAGGGAGGTGAAAATAGCACAGAAGTAATCTAAGATATTTCAATTTAGAAAGTATTTGAGAAAATGATTTAAAAAATTATACAAAGAAAATATTACTAGCTTCGATGATGAATCTCATCTTATCAGATATCAGTAAAAATTTATAAAAATTTGAAGTAAAAACAGTTTATTTCTGTGTGGGGGGTCAATATATATATATA
>NC_069000.1:42065784-42071032 GCF_001194135.2 Octopus bimaculoides
CACACACACACACACACACACACACACACACACACACACACACACACGCACGCACGCACACATACATACACGCACTAATATAGAACTGTAAAAATTGTACTCAACACTGCATTGGTAGATAAATATTCTTTATTTGTTGGCAAACAAGGCTACCAATTGTTTCATGCCGCTAGAAATCTCTCTACGATTATCAAGCCTGCTACATGAAGACATTGGTAGTCGTTCCCATGTGGCAGGCTTGATAATTGTAGTGAGATTTCTTTCTACATGAAACCATTGCCCCAAAATGGGACAATGGATGTAAAAAAAACAAATAAAGCAAAGGGTTATTTAGGTTACGTTTTATTTGTGAAATACTATTGTTTTCAATTTGCTGCAGAAAATGGTCTATGTCTGTGCTGGTGAGTGGAACTAGGGGCACTGGGGAGCACTAGGAATGTGGCCTTAGGACCAAAGGAACGACGGCCTGAAAAAGTTTGGGAACCACTACTTTAGACCAATCAACATTTAGAACATTTCTGCCTTTAGAGCGGTGGTTTTCAATGGGGGCCATAAGGCCCGTGAGGGTTCACATAAGATTTGGGGAGGGGGGTTCCAGACAACAAAATTGAGGATCCATAATAATATTTTAAGGGCCCCTGAAAACATTTTGCTTTAGATGTATGTATTGGTATGTATTGCACGAAACAGCTGGGTTTCTTTCTCTAGTTTAGTTAGTTCGACTGTCCCTCGAGGACGCTTCTGTCTTTAGCATTTTACATAGTTCAATCTACACAAGATAATGTGTGAAAAGGAAAATAGAAATTTTGAAAGAAATTTCTATAAAACTAGTTTTTGAACATCGAATGGCTATTGGGGTGATGGTCCACAAGAGTAAAATAGCGATCAAAGGGGTCCAAAGATAAAACTAAGTGGTTGAGGACCCCCGCTGTAGAAGAAGATATACTTGGAAAATAAAAGACAGAGGCTGAAAAATAGGGCCAAATGGAGAAGTAAAGAATTGAAACCTTACCGTGGCTGATCATAATGTTTTGGTTCATGTAATGTGGCTCTTCTGGAGTTTTAGGTAAATGACAAAACCTGGAAAAGAAATATATACATAGATACGTAATACATAAATTACTAATTATATGTGTGTGTGTTTGCGTGTGTGTTTGCGTGTGTGTGTGTGTGTTAGATGCCCATGTATACTTACATATATAGGAATATACGAGGGGTGCTGAAAAGTTCCTGGCTTTAAGGGTATCATGAAAGGCTTAGTTGCAGGCCCGACCTACCGAGTTCTTTTACAGGTCTTAGAAAACTGTAGGACCGCTACAATACGTGTGTGAATCTGAGAGGGGGATATGTTGAATAAAATCATAATTAACTAATGCCATATGCCTGTGGGCATATGTAAAGATTCTACCTAACGATTCTGTCCATTCTAACAGTTCTGAGCCATGCGTCCTCACAGGTATGTGTAAAATGATTATTAATAGTAAAGTTGTGAAGGATGCAATTTTTAAGATGTACGAAAGAAAGAGAATTACAGATACAACATCGATTGTCCAGAACTCTTGGTTCCAAAGATTTTCTGGATTAAAGATTTTTCTCCAACTAGGGGTGGTAACCTTGCTCAACACTTTAGATTAAATAATTATTAGATTTATTTAAAAAATTAAATGAAACAGAGGCATACGTACATTAATTTAACTTAGTGCGGATTGCAAGAGATTCCGGACTATCAGCATCAAGAAAGTCGGAATTGTAACTGTAAATATCAAACAAAGAATTGTAATAAAATAAATAGACTAACTCTGCCAGTTCATCAAGGATCTTGCTCATTAACTTCACTTGCTGGTCATTCAATTTCGCTCTGGATAACCGTCTCAGGATGGGTAAGGCACGTTGTACTTCTCTGTGCACGCGGGCAGAGTCTTGGGTCAATACCTGTATTTTTTAAAATATATATATATATATATATATATATAATATAATAAACGAAATTTTAGTCTTTACCAAAACCAGGGATATCATCTCGAGTTCCTAGTGCATGTTCTCCGTACTTATGTGAATGATGAGAGGTAAACATCTTGATTTTCTCAACTTTAGCCTGGATAGGGCGCGCATTATAAAGTAAGCTACACTCATTTTCTTCTTATCTCTTCCTCCGTTGAAGAAACTGGACGCATGATTACAAACCAATGAATGTCTCGTCACCGTTGATCCTACAGGGCTGCCGACATCCCTACTTAAACTAAAGTGAACTTCTGGCCGTCCAGCATGAAGCTCAAGTACATCTTTTACATAGACACGTGCTGTGTCTGTTACAGTACTTGAGCTGTTCTCCTTTAGATTCATTGTTGATATTGATCTACCTGGTCAACCTTGACTCATGCTGCCATGTAAGTATATATAAAACAGAGTGAAGGGGTATTTGACTCATGATCGTAAGGCAGTGAGTTCGATTCCTGGCGGCGTGTTTCGTCCTTGAGTAAGACATTTTATTTCACGTTACCCCAGTTCGCTCAGCCGGCAAAATTGATCATGAGGTGTGTTGAGCCAGGGTGGACTTGGCTATAAATTAACAAGATCAACAACAACGAAACAAAATGTTAATTTGACAAAATAACAAAATGTCAGAAATAAAATAAAATGTTTGTGGAGGAGTGAAGGTAGGCATCTGGGCCGGAAGCGAGGGAGGAAGGATGACAACAGAACCGGAAGTAAGTTGGTAGTGAGGTCTGATTGGGCGTTTTTTTTGTGTCAGGCATCCGAGGTGAACGCGATGGGTGGAGCGTATTAAGATGGACAGTAGGTTCAGACCAGAGGTTTGGGTAACGTAAGCGTTTAGGGCCGTGCAAGAAATTCTTCTGATTCAAGTGAATTGTAGCTTTCCTCTCTGAAATTCATTTCAAGTTAAGAGCATTTTTACTTTTGCCGTCCCTTTCACAACCTCGACAACAACTCCTCCCCGCTATCTTACAGTTAAACCTTAGAAAAGTGAAATATTAACAAAATCTGTAAGTTACCAAAGCTTGTGAAGCCAGTTTGAACATGTCATCTTGTGAGGAATACATCTTGTTCATGATATCGAGTGCTTTGACAACCATTTGGTCATATTTATAGTTGGAGAGATCCTGGAAGGACAGAAATATTTATCAAGAAGTCTTTAGTAACATGCTAATGAAAATATTAATGTTCGAGGTGAAAGGTTTGACGATATGATGGTATAACTAAATTCTGACTAATTTAATTCGTGCGGAGCAACAAACGAAAATTTGTATCATGTATATATATATATAGAATAATGGAAAATGGAGAGTACCGCGTTAACGTTGTTTGATATTTAGCTATCAAAAGGGGGTAATGTGAAACTCCGAGTACCTATTAGGTAGAATCTCAGTTTTTATTGCTACTACTAGATATATGTATGGACACGCGACGGTTGGCCATATCACACAATCATGACTGTTCTAACCTAACGTTCATAATAAGTTTGATACTCACCAACAAAATGGCTGTTGTGTCTTCGATGTTGAAGATGGAGGAATTATGGAACATTTCTCGTAATTCTCGAGTTATTTCCTTTTGTTTCTTTAAACTTTTTCTGAAGAAAAATTATATAAAACATAAAAAATTGAATTTCAGAAACCTCGGTTGTTTTTTTTGTTGTTTGTCACCAAAAAATTCATCAATATTGCTATGGAGACAAATACCCACGAAATGCAATTCTTTAAAAGGAAATTGTGAGATTTCATTGATATAAAGGTAGATATGGTTATGTGCTTAAGGAGCTCTCCTTGCAATCATGTGGTTTCGAGTTCAATCCCATTGCGTGGCACCTTGGGCAAGTGTCTTCTACTATAGCTTCGGGCCGAGTACAGTTTTGTGACCTGAGTGGATATTGTGCACGAAAACTCAAAGAAGACAATGGTGTATATGTGCCTATGTGCATGTGTGTGTGCATTGTATGAACATGGATGGGCTTCGGTCGTTTTAACATCGAGTGATTGTTAATAAACAAATGTTACCATCACATATATAAGTAATTTCCACTCCAAGTCGAGGAATAAAGAAAAATTCCTTGCTTGACAACAGGAGAGGATTGGCAACAAGAAGGACTAATTCCTTGCAAACACAGAAAACTGTGAACACAGTCCTTCTGTATTATAAACAATTTGTCTCTGTTTATATCTTGCACAAGGAATAGGACTCATTAACAAAGGGGAGAAGTCTACTGACGAACCGTTTCGTGGTTTGTTCACCACTCCTCAGAGCAGACATATCCATCTTCCTTCCACAATAGCATAGATATCTGTTACAAATATAATGTAAAAAATTAGGCTAGCACAGAGTTATATCCCTTTGCCTAAGTAATCAAGAATTTGGTTTCTTACTTGCTTTGGTCTTGAGGTTTGTAAGTTTCGTAGAGTAATGGTTCCAAGTTGTTCTGATTTTTTCTTTTACCTGCTTGTACCTCGATATTTTTGAATTTGGTCACAAAAGCCTGAAATAGTAAGAACAAAGACAGGATAAGAAGATATAACGAAGTAAATGCGGCATTCATTCCTATTGTGTCAATAGCTAGTGCGTGGACAAGTAAAAACTTAATGTGTACTAGTTGTTTCAGAGAAATATTATATAGTTGTTTTTGCTTCAAATACTTCGTCTTTGTATCTAGGGAGAAATAAATAAATGTACGTCGATACTGTCAACTGTCGAGGAAATACCAAGTGTACGGTACTTACTTTGAGACGTATGTTTCGTTGGTATGTAAAAAGTAACTCAAGGACTTCCATTGCTCTGAGGAGAACAAAAATATTTTAAACACAATACGAATTAATACTTCTCTCCAATATGTAAAGTTATTTTAAAACCTCACTCACTTACTCTCTCCAATAAATAAATATATTGATAAATAGATAAATAAATTTAGCACAATAATAAATAGATAAATCTATTTAGCACAATAATATACAAGACTAAATACACATATAGCAAATATATATAACCTTTTCTACTCTAGGCACAAGGCCCGAAATTTTGAGGGAGGGGCCCAGTCGATTAGATCGACCCCAGTACGCAACTGGTACTTAATTTATTAACCCCGAAAGGATGAAAGGCAAAGTCGACCTTGGCGGAACTTGAACTCAGAACGTAAAGACGGACGAAATACCACTAAGCATTTCACCCGGCGTGCTAAGGTTTCTTATTTCTTTACTGCCCACAAGGGGACAAACCAGGACAGACAAACGGATTAAGT
>NC_069000.1:42071042-42072936 GCF_001194135.2 Octopus bimaculoides
GTACTTAATTTATTAACCCCGAAAGGATGAAAGGCAAAGTCGACGTCGGAGGAATTTGAACTCAGAACGTAAAGACAAACGAAATACCGCTAAGCATTTCGCCCGGCGTGCTAACGATTCTGCCAACTCGCCGCCTTAGCAACTATATATATCTCAATACGCGATAGTGTGTTTCTGGCTGCATTGCACTTGAGAGAGGCAAAAAAAAAAAAAAAAAAAAACCACTTTCATCCAGAACCTGTCTCTAACTAACGGTGAACTTAGAAAGAATTTCAACGTTATAATAAATAATAAACAAAATGAAACTCCTTTAGCAACCAAATTTTGGTCATAAAGATTTTTACAGAGAAAACACGAACTTTTACAAACAAGTAGTAAAAATATTTTGAGATCAACCTAAAAAAAAGTAACAATTCCATTTATATCAGAAAATATGACGAAATACATTTCTCGTGATAAATTTTTAGAAAACTTCATGAAGATCAGTAAGAAAATATGCATTTAGGTTTAAGATATCCGTAAAATCTAGGAGCTTAGGTAGACTTATACAGAATACATATACTAAGCATTAAAAGCATTTCACCCTCTCTCTCTCTCTCTCTCTCATTAGAAGTGCAACAACATCAACAGGGTATGTGTCTATTTATAACGCCATGCAACTCAAGAGATAGGTGTAAACCATTTTAACAGAACATCGTTCAATATTAAACTTCGAAGACTATTGATATTGAAAATATATTTAGAAATTTATAAAAGTAAGAATATTTTCTTGTTACGAACTGGTATTTGGCATCCACAATGGCTTCTGTTTCCGAAGATTTCTCGTATCTTCCTTCAAGCCGATAGTGGTTTACAAGCTTTTGGGATTCTTTCGAATAACCTACAGGAAAATAAACGAACAGACAAATAATAATAATAACAACAATAACAGCAACAACAATAATAATACTTTCTACTATAAGCACAAGGCCTGAAATGTTCGGGTGGGGACTAATCGATTACATTTATCCCAGTGTTTCACTGTTACTCATTTCATCGACCCCAAAAAGACAAAAAGGCAAAGTCGACCTTGGCGAAATTTGAACTCAGAACGTAAAGACGAACGAAATGCTGTAAGCGTTTTGCCCGGCGTGCTAACGATTCTGTCCGCTCACCGCCAAAATAATAATAATAATAATAATAATAATAATAATAATAATAATAATAATAATAATAATAATAATGTGATTGAATTTTTGCCGAGAAGTGTTTAAAGCTTCCACCAGAAGATTGATGAACCGAGAAAGACAATTCGAATGATTCGATTAGAAAAGTGGTGAGCTGAAGAAATCCAGAGAAGAAAATAAAATAAACAGGAAGCGTGCAAGAAAAACAACAGTATTAGAATGTGGCAATGAAGGTGTAAGAAACGACGAAAATGTAAATTAAGACAATTACTGTGTTCCTGAGAATGATGATGAAGTAAATAGAGAAGGTGATGTAAGTCGACGAGAGGCAATAAATGTTAAACAAGGTTTTGAATGAGGAAGAGAAGGAGACTCTGGAAATGTTGCTTGTAAAATGTATGGTGTAAGCAATAAACTACTACCAAATCTAAGGTAAATGGACAAAGAAAAAGTAAGGATAGCCACAGACGAAGTGAATAACATTTGAGCTTGCTTGAAAGAGAGAACAGATGTGAGAAACACGAGCCAGTCAGAGCGACTGCTAAGTGTTGTAGTTGACATAACAGGATACAAGTGGAATAGTGTTGAAGGCAAGGTGAAGAAAAAGAAAGAACCAAATTGGAGAAAAAGAATACGAAGTTGGAAAAGAAGAAGAGAACTGGGACAATTAAATAGGATAATAAGAGAACTCACGAATAAAGCAGTACTCAGAAAATTGAATGGGCATA
>NC_069000.1:42074219-42075229 GCF_001194135.2 Octopus bimaculoides
TATATATATATATATATATACACACATACATACATATATGTATATGCATATATGTATATGCATATATGTATATGCATATATGTATGTATGCATATTTGTATGTGTGTATATGTGATTGAGTATGTGCGCGAGTGTATGTGTGTGCATGTGTGTGTCTAACGCACATTTTATATATCATATTTATATATACATCTGTGGACACGAATATATTGAACTATGTATGTATATATATATATATTATGGAAGAATATATACAAAGAATATCTATATATATATACATGCATACGATGTATGTGTATATATATATATATGTATATTTATATACATATACATATATATAAACATACGATGTATATGTGTGTATATGCGTGTGTATACATATATTAATATGCATGTATATATAGATATGTACGTACTTCTATCTATCTATGTGTGTGCGTGTAAGTGTGTGTATATATACATACACAGACACAGACGAATGATGTTAGCCATATAAAAGAGTAGATAACTGAAAGACCCTTTCGATTCTGTTTGTACAAACCTTTCCGTCTTTCTTTGTCTTTGACTTTGTCTTCTGGAAATGGAATGTCATGGCGACCATCTAAGAGACTGAGCAGTGGTTGCATGAGCTGCTTGACATCTTCCATGTCCATATAGTAACCAAACTTTACCAAATATTGCAATAATCGCAACACCTGACAAAAATTGAAAACATATAACATAAAACAGGAACAAATTAAGCGGGAACGTACATGTATATCCATCCGTCCGTCCACCCGCACGTCCTTTTGTCTGTCCGTGTGTTTGTCTGCCTGTCTAACTCTCTCTCTCTCTCTTTCTCCACACACACACACATATATATACATATGTATGTACACACATATATGTACATACATACGCACATGTGCATGTATATATATATATGTATATATATATATATATATATATATATATGTATATATACGTATATATATATATGTATATATACGTATATATATATATGTATATAT
>NC_069000.1:42079213-42080594 GCF_001194135.2 Octopus bimaculoides
TATATAGTTTATGGGTTAGAGACAGGTGTTCTCTATATAGAATACACTTCGAAGTGCTCAAGAATGTGAATTTGACCCGGTAGGGGAGTAAATGTAATGACAAGCAAGTTGGACAAGTCGATGTACACAGAATACTAAATACATTTAATAGAAAAAATGTATATGTGTATGGATATAAGATAGTCCAACTTACACAGAAGATAAATGATATCAGGAGTTAAATGGGTTGAGTTTTACGAGTCCAACAGCTGTTTCTGGGGGTTTGGTGATCCGGAATAATGATAGTTATTTGGTTCTATTATCGGATAACATCACTTCCGTCTTCAGGGGTGAATTTTACGTTTGAGGTGCTGACAGGATGGAGTTTAAAGTAACTATTATTATTCCGAACCACCAACCCCTCTGAAACAGCTGTTGGACTCATAAGACTCAAACCATTTAACTCCTGATATCATTTATATTCTGTGAAAGTCGGACTATTTTATATCCAAACACATGTACAATTTTTGTACTTAATATTCTGCGTAAATCGCCTTGCCTAACTGCTTGTCATTACTTTTGCTCCTCTCTCTCTCTGTATATATATACATACATACATATATACATACATACATATATATATATATATATATATAATTTAATGTATACAACATACATTTATGAGCTACTAATAGTTTCATGCATTAGAGATGTAGTCTCTTGGCAGGTTTTAATAACATGCTTTGTGTCGCCAAGCAATGTTCAAGTTTGGAGCACGTGGCCACTACAATTTACAAATAAGGACACTTGAACAAGAGAAATACGTGAAAAACTTAGAAGAAAATGTATGCTAAAAGGGGAAGGGTGAAAAATAAAAGAAAAAAAGAAGAATATTAGAGTTAGTCTCCTTTGACCGTAAAACCATAATAAAGCTAGTTGTGGAGAGATGTCCAAACTTTGCGTGTGAGTGATTATGCAAATAACGGTGCTAACAGTGCTGTCTGTATTGGTGGTGGCGGTAATTCACAATTATGGGATTAAAACAAAAGAAAAAGGAAGACCATTAAAATACGTTGATTTCTACGAAATAAACTGCAACACGCATGCAAGGTTTGTTTTGCTGTGTTGATTATAAAAGTCATGCAATATGGCGCTGATATAGTCGTGTTGCTGTGTTTTAGCTATGTCAATTGTTCGTTTAAAGAGTAACGAACGGGGGTAGGGTGGGGGTGCATCTGGTGTACGAATCATTGCGGAGTTATATGCTGGAAATGGAAGGGGTTTTAATCAGTAAGTACTACAAAATTATATCTGCATTCTGACTCTTCAAATCGTGGTGCCATTCTTCCGGAGTCCGTAACATAAACTACTAGTTACACACACACACACACACACACACACA
>NC_069000.1:42080762-42081912 GCF_001194135.2 Octopus bimaculoides
TATATATATATATATATATGCACAATAAATTATGCTTAATTGATTTTCAACGGTACAATTCATGCTACAAATGTTTCAATAGCACGGAAATTTATTTGCTCATAATATATTGCATTACTATTTTACATGCTCAATTGCTCGTCATTTCACCAATCTAAGCTATATATCATTTATACATACACGCACACACATATATATATACATACACGCACACACACACACATATATATATACATATGTATATAGACACAAACACACATATATGATATACTAAAAGACTAAACTAATATATCTTAAATATATATTCTGTAGCTACAAGGTTTCAATTGCAGCAGATATATGAAATTATTATCGTATTGAGGTATCTGCAGCATTTTATCTATTTTCCATCATAAGTAATCACTTCAAAAACAAAAACGGAAAAATCGCAAGCAGCGTACAAGCGCACAAAGTCAGCTTCGGAATTTCAATATTTTGGTTTTTCTATACAACAATGATTAAGATCTTATAGATACATGCAGGCTCATATTTCTGTAAATGAAATTTATATACACGCTCACCTTACACTGATATGATAATATTTACCTTTATATATATAGATATAAATATACAGGTCGTCGTCGACTACGACCACAATTGGTTCCGACTCACTGGTTGTAAGTCGATTTGGTCGTAAGTCGGCCTATAGGCCTACATAGCTTTGTTTTATATTTTTTTACATTCTTAAGGTAGATTCTCAGGTAAAAGTCACACACGGTATTGTGTATTATACTATTATACTGGCGTTAGTCAAAAATTTCGGAGTCTCAAGCAGTCGTCTTATAAACAAATACGAGGTTACTTCGATGTCTCCGGAACAGGATAGTCATCCAACTCTTAGGATAACCACAGTGGTGATCGATAACAAACCCCAGGAGAAGGGTTTGTTAGCTGACATCATCCGTAGATGGGTTAATTCCTAAGAAAATAAACCCATTAGATTTCAACTGGACTATTTATCATTGCGGCCGGGAGCTGGCGTGCCAATTGTAAAGTTGATCGGTCGTAAATAGGACGGGTCGTAGGTCGGCGACGACCTGTATATATATACCTATATAACATATGAATGAATATATATATAGCTACATACGCATATATATATATATATATA
>NC_069000.1:42082107-42082872 GCF_001194135.2 Octopus bimaculoides
ACACACACACACACACACACACACACACACACACACACACACACACACACACACACTATGTATGTATGTGCACGTATGTATGTATGTATGTATGTATGTATGTATGTATGTATGTATGTGTGTGTGTATGTATGCAGAGTCCCCATCGACAATATTTTACACACACACACACACACACACACACACACACACACAAGGACAATTACCCCTGAGGACAACAGATGATTTAAAACTTGTTAATATATTGGAGATGGGGTAATTAACCAAGGAGAGTAATTGTCTTAGGGGTAGTTGTCATCGGGGGGAATTGTTTTATGGGGGCGGGGTAATTGTCTTGGGGGTAATTGTCCTGATACGATGCAACTATGTATGTATATATAAATACTTGAACATATATATATATATAAATTCTTGTACATATATATATGCATATATATTTATCTCTACATATGCAAACATGCGTATACTTACGCATACATATGCATACATATGCATACACACACATATATATATATCTGTTTGTGTGTTATTTCTTTACTACCCACAAGGGGCTACACACAGAGGGGACAAACAAGGACAGACAAACGGATTAAGTCGATTATACCGACCCCAGTGCGTAACTGGTACTTATTTAATCGACCCCGAAAGGATGAAAGGCAGAGTCGACCTCGGCGGAATTTGAACTCAGAACGTAGCGGTAGACGAAATACCGCTAAGCATTTCGCCCGGCGTGCTAACGTTTCTGCCAGCTCGCCGCCTTGTGTG
>NC_069000.1:42083179-42084617 GCF_001194135.2 Octopus bimaculoides
GTGTGTGTGTGTGTGTGTGTGTGTGCACATACATGTATAAACCTTGTTTTTTGATCCTTTAAAGGGACTTTCATTTTAGATGGGACATTGTGTTCATACATATTCTTTCATATTCTTTCACTTGTTTCAGTCATTTGACTGCGGCCATACTGGAGCACCGCCTTTAATCGAGCAAATCGACCCCAGGACTTATTCTTTGTGAGCCTAGTACTTATTCTGTCGGTGTCTTTTGCCGAACCGCTAAGTTACAAGTTACGGGGACGTAAACACACCAGTATCGGTTGTCAAGCAATGTTGGGGGGAAAGAAACACAGACACACATACATATGTATGTTATGTATGGCTAAATCGTTACATTTTGGAATGGCTCATTGCACGTCAGAATGTGTCCCTAGAGCTGACCAATTAAGTTAAACGAATTATAAACGAGATACATTGGTAGGCAGGCAAAACGTTCCTTTCTGAAAATTTCGCACGTTGGAATTCATCCAACAACTGATGAACAGGGTCCAAGGTTCAGTTCGGACAGCTATGTGAAGCTGTTAGAAACTGCAGTCAAATCCTAGCCGAAGAGGGTTGCCGCTGGAAGGCCATTTGTGTGGCAGCAGGATTCGTTTCTTTGTCATTCTTCTGGAAAGAGTCAGAAGTATTTGTAAGAGAACACTCATTTCACAAGTCCCAATTCCTGGTTTCTTAATTCTCTCGATTCTAATCCCGTCGATACAATCCGTTGGGACACGGTTGAGAAAGACCCCGACCGCAAGGACTTCAGTATGAAGGCCAAGCTTGTAGCTATGATCAGAGACGTGTTTTAAGATCTTCACGGAGTTACAATGGAGAACGCATGCGCCAGGTTCCAGAACCATCTTGACGTCGAGGACAACTAATTTGAATAGACTCTTAAACCGAGTCATAATCTTGTTGGCGTTTTTGTGATCTTTTAAAGGGACTTTAATTTTGGATGGGATATTGTGTTCTCTTTTTCTTTTTGGCAAACTGTCAAATTTAACCCGAAAAGCATAATATAATATATCAACATTGGCTCAGCTGTATTGGATCCTGTCACCTCTGCGCCGAAAGGGATACGATTCAAATGAGCGCCTGAATTAATTTAGTGATAATGATTAATAATATAACGGGAAATGACATAATTTTTACCAAAAAAAAAAAAAAATCATGAGATATAAATAAAACCGCCAAGCCGCCGAAGCAAAAATAAAGAAAAACAAACAAACGAAGGAAGAAATAAAATATCAAAAATATCAAAAAAAGAAAAGACAATAAATCAATCAATATTAGATGCAATAATTCAATAACCTATAGAAAACCATTCCTGCAATCCACACACCAAGAACCATATCCATAGGGAAAATAGAGAGATTTGTAGATCTAGCAATAACTAGTGAATTGCACAGATGCAGAGATAGATAGACCATAT
>NC_069000.1:42085090-42085849 GCF_001194135.2 Octopus bimaculoides
TATATATATATATATATATATATATATATATATATGCTATACTGAGTGTATGAGATGGAAGGTGAGAGAGAAAAAGGGAGGAGAAGAGGAAGAGAAAAAGATTGTACGTCTATGTGTGAGAGAGGTGGAGCTCAAGAGAGAAAGACAGGTTGAATGTGAATATCATACCTGGATATCTTCATTCGTTCCCAAAGAAGAATCAGGAGGCTAGGAAACGGAATCGATTAAAAGCAAAACAAAATGTAGAACAAACTACAAATTAAATATTTGTAACACACACACACAAATACTATTTATCTCCTCACAAATGCATACATACATAATGTATACATACATATGCACCACCCACATGCACCATATCACAAACATGCGTTGATAATTATCCTTTTTTTCCAAGAAGGACATGAATATATATATATATCGTTTTTTTATAAAGTCAAACTGAAGGTGAGAGTTTGGCTTGCGACCCGGGTTTCACGTCACAGCAATCTTCAGGCCTGGTATTCAGTGCCAGTTTCAAAAAAAAAGGCATATCCGCTACAACATGTATTGAGCTCTCCTTTCTCATTTGGTTGACATAAAGCAACATTAATACATACATACATACATACATATATATATATGTATGTATATATATATAGATATATATATATATATATATATATACAAATATATATATACACATATATACAGACAAATATATATATACACACACACATACATATATACATAAACACACGCACATTATATATATACATA
>NC_069000.1:42086318-42087770 GCF_001194135.2 Octopus bimaculoides
CTGACCCTTTGAATTACAGGCACAACAGAAACAGGAAGTAAGAGTGAGAGAAAGTTGTGGTGAAAGAGTACAGCAGGGTTCGCCACCATCCCCTGCCTGAGCCTCGTGGAGCTTTAGGTGTTTTCACTCAATAAACACTCACAACGCCCGGTCTGGGAATCGAAACCGCGATCCTATGACCCCGAGTCAGCTGCCCTAACCACTGGGACATTGTGCCTCCTCTAGGGTTATTATAGCAATTAAGTAACGAGAAGATGGATTTGGTATTAAACTTTATTCTGTACAGGTAAACACGCGTTCACATACTACAGCGTAGACCACATCTAACTGATACAAGCCTAACACCGACACCTCGGATTAAACCCCACTCCCCTTAGTTAAAACCTCATGAACTGCAACCATGGAAACTATACTAAGAAAGGACCGCATCCGAATGCTACATGTATTTAGACATGTAACCGTACAATGCAGCTGCGTATAAGTAAAGTGTACCAACGAATACTAGAAAGCTTGATGGACGGGAAGGGAAGTAGACACGCATAAATCTGAACGCGAACGCTCGCTTGTGAACGAATATGTGTATGTGTGGAGGCGCACATACATACATACATACATGTACATGTGTGTGTGTATGTATATGCACTTGTGTGTACCTGCTTGTACCCACACAGACGCATATCAGGATCGGCGAAATAGAATATTAGTCAAATGTTGTGGCCGATGGCACAGTGAACTGGAGCAATGTGAAATAAAGAGTCTTGCTCAAGAACACAACACACAGCCCGGTCCTGGAATCGAACTCACTGCCTCTTGATTGTGAACCCGGCGCTCTAACCACAGAGTCATATATTATTGCTTTCTTAAAAAAGCGGTTATAAAAGAACATTTGGAACAATCCCCGTTTCGTTTCAAGTTAGTATTCCAAACAGCTTTGAAACGATTGAACGTTACATACAGTTTGGGATTTGTCTCTGATGATGTGTCGATAACATTACTAGCGAGCGAAACTAGAAACGTATTAGGCCAATGTATCATAATGTTCATACACACACACGTACAAACGCACATACACATATATACTTACACATTCACATATAGATATACATGCATATGTGTGTGTGTGTGTGTGTGTGTGTGTGTGTAGATGTATAAATAGATGTAGGTGTGTATATGTGTGTGCGCGTGTTTGTAGGTTTGGTGGTGAAACAAAGCAGTGAAATAGAACTCAATATCCAACAGTATATCTATCAATTTATCTACCTATATATGTGCCTGTCTGTCTTCTCTATATATACAGGGTGTCCACAAAGTCTGGGTACAGGAAGTAAATAAAATCATAACATAAACAATTAAATATAAGGAATAATAATTTCTTAAAGTATGTGTTAATCCCCATGTACCCAGACTTTGTGGAGACCCTGTATCTCTCTCTCTCTCTCTCTCTCTCTCTCT
>NC_069000.1:42087913-42089570 GCF_001194135.2 Octopus bimaculoides
ATATATATATATATATATATATATATATATATATATAAGATTTGAATATAAATGACATCCCATTTGCTATCCTAAATCTATGATTGAAAATTAAGCACGTTCCTCCAATGAAGTTCGAACTTCGTACCTGTGTCACAGAATTGTGATTCCCGCCAGAAAATTTGTTTAAATTCTGACCTTGTTGGATGGTTTGGATTGTCTAATACCATTTAGATTTGAATATAATCTGTCAATTCATAGTTCTCAATTATTCATGTTCATGGGATTTATTCTCTGTTTCCATAATCACCGTATTTTAAACGAAATGCTTGGCTTTGCCACAGAGATGTAGCATGGTTACGACAACCAAAGGCAAAAATATCAACGAAGTTCGTCGGGTAGTAATACCGTTAGTATATATTAATGAAGCATTTATAGTGTTTTAGTATAAAGTAGAAATATTTACATTAAATGATTTAATAGAATACTTAATAAGGATATTTATATATTCATATTTATATATATCATTGAACGTTCATTAAGTCTGTCTTTACTCAAACATGACACACAAGATTACTACAACTTGTTTTGTCTTTCGATGATGTAAAGTTAGAAAAGAGTTATTTTTGATTATTTTGTTGTAGCGTCGGGAAACGAAGACTCAGCAGAAGTTTGTGTGTGTATAGGTATATACATTTAATATTTATGATTTATAAAATTTGATCATTTACAAAGTAGTTTAGACCGTAATGATGGACTCATTATTGCAGATGAAAGATTGCAGTTGATAGATTTTCAAACACAAAAACTCTGTAGATATTTCTTTACATTCATACACAACTAAAATACTCACCGTTTAGAAAACCATACCACACACACATGCATGTATGTATATATACATGTATATATATACGCATATATATATATATATATACGTATATATATATGTATAGGTATATATACACACGTATAAATGTATGTATATATATATATATACATACATACACGTATATACACACACACACACATATATATATATATGTATACATACACGTATATAAACATATATGTATATATATACATATATGTATGTATATATATACATACACGAATATATATATATACATGCACGTATATATATATACATACATATATATATGTATATATGTAATTATGTATATGTATAATTATATATATATATATATATATATATATATATCGTTTCAACTTCTCCACTGCCAGATATATTTATATTTTATGAAAAGTATTGATTTTCGGTTATATAGCATTTGATCTTTTTTTCCTTCTTTTACCTCAAGGTAGCAATGAGTTATTATAATGAGGTGTTAAAATGGTGTTTTGAAAATAAACTTAATTTTATAAATATTAATTCAGGTATCAGACAGAGAAAACGTGAAATCAAATTAGTTTAATGTTGCATTTACACCCGATGTATATACATATAAATACATACATGCATATATATGTATATCTGAACACTATTCAATTTTTTCTCTCCGTGTTTTTCTCCTTGTCTCCGTATTCTTTCTGTTGAAGAGCGTAGCTCGAAACGTCAAAGACTTTCCGTATTCCCGAGCGTCATACTAATATATCCTTTTGTTATTTACACCACCTGTCCTCGTCTGTTGTTATTATTTGTATATTCTCCCATATATAT
>NC_069000.1:42093733-42096605 GCF_001194135.2 Octopus bimaculoides
TTATAAAAAATCCTTTCTACTGGAAGTACAAGGATTCAAATTTGGCGGGAAGGGATCGATCCCGAAAGGATGAAAGCAAAGTCGACCTCTGCGACACTTAAAATTTGAACTCAGAACGTAAAGATGGACGAAAAACCGCGAAGCATTTTCTCCGGCGTGCTAAAGACCTTGTGTGTGTGTGTGTGTGTGTGTGTGTGGATATCGACGAATGGTTAGCGTGCAGAAGATCGCCTAGCAATTGCGAGACGCTGATATTTGATTTCATTGCGTGGCACTTTGGCACAAGGGACCTTGGATCAAAGCAAACAATTTTTTAATAGAATGCATAAGAAATAAGTCAAGTCATCAAGTCTTCTTCGAAATAAATGGCGCACTCTTACCTATGATAAGCTCGCAGTATTTGGCTCTGATGGCATCCGGTAGCAAGTCTGACTGCAGGCAAAGAAAACAATCCTCCCAGGTGACGTAGCCATATTCTCGTGTTATCACATGGATAGCAAAATCATTGCGTCCCTTTTGATAAGAGAGAAAAAAAACAACAACATAGTAATTATAATTACATAATAATAATAATGAGAAGAAGAAGAAGAAGAAGAAGAAGAAGAAGAAGAAGAAGAAGAAGAAGAAGAAGAAGAAGAAGAAGAAGAAGAAGAGGTGACTTACAAAGGTGAGAGCTTTGAAGAGATCAAGTTGATGTAAGAGAAACTTGTATTTCTCTTCTACATAATCGTTACTTTCAGGCTGAAAGGAAAAACAAACGAGAAGAAATATCAATATCAACGGTAATAATAATAATAATAATAATAGCAACAACAGTAATTATAATAATAATAATAATGATAATAATAATTCTTTCTACTAAAGGCACAAGGCCTGAAATTTGGTAGGGGGAAGTAGTCGATCATATTGACCCCATTGTTCCGCTGGTACTTAATTTATCAACCCCGAAAGGATGAAAGGCAAAGTCAACCTCGGCTGAATTTGAACTCAGAATGTAGCGACAGACGAAGTACCACTAAATATTTCACCCGGCGTGCTAACGATTCCGCTAGCTCACCGCCTTCATAATAATAATAATAATGATAATAATAATAATGATAATGTTAATGATGGTGATGATTATAATGATGATGATGATTTCAAATTTAGGCACAAGGCCAGTAATTACATTGACGCCAATGTTCAACTGGTACTTATTTTATCGACCCCTAAAGAATGAAATTGACTTCGACGGAATTTGAAGTGAGAATATAAAACCGGTAAATATGATGCTAAACACTTTGTCCAGTGTGCAAACGATTCTGCCATCTCGTTGCGTTTTGTTAATCAATATAATAAAGTAGAGCGGGGAGCGGCAGAATCGTTAGTATGCCGGATAAAATGCTTAGTGCCATTTTTACCGGCTTTACGTTCTGAATTCAAACTCCACCAAGGTCGACTTTGACCATCATCCTTCTGGGATCGATGTGATCGACTTTACTCCCAGCTCCAAAATTACAGGCCTTGTGCTAGAATTTGAAGCCAATATAATATAATGAGTGAATATGTAAACGAAAAAAGACGAAGAAAGTTATGAGGAAAGAACTGAGAGTATAGTTCACTTACGTTGACGAAGCTGTGTAGAGGCACCCATGTATTTCCTCCATCTACTGATATATAAACGATGTTAGGCCTCCTGTTGATGTTTTGTCCCCGGTCCATTAGGTAGACACTGTCCTGCAAAGAGCATAATTTTATTAACAATATGGCCAGCACGTCACTACCGCTTCAGAGTAGTTTATTAGTGAGCGTTGCAATAAAGATCAATAAACCTTGATTAACGCCAGTTTCGTTTTAAAGACAAAAGTGTACTTTTACAGTACATTAAGGTTTCACAATATACAGTTCTTGTTGTTTAGCACCAGATAAATTCCGATCGAGAAGACGTTTTATCAACGGCCATCATAACCGTAACCAATCTGTCTTTTCTTGAGATATAGTGCATCTTGGACTACACCGTACTATGAGCTCTAATGAGTAATTTCCGGAAGATTTGGTTAATATTCCTAAGAACTCGTATGATCATGTAAATGTGAGGAATTCCTTGCCTGTACTCAAGTTCGCAACATTTCCTATGTGAACGAGGCTCTAAATAACAATACGAAATGAATTACAACCAACAGATAAGTTTATAAAACAGTCAGAGGTATTGTATTCGATTTTGCTTTTAGCACATTCCAAAGAATGTGAAGATGACGTAAAGAGTAACAGACGTCACTGTCTTCAGTCAGAGAAATAGTTTTCGGTTAACGAATGTCCCGGTCCGATGGTTCAACAGAAACGCGAAACTACATCGCAAACAGGGAGATCTTGGGAGAGTACTATCATTTGACGAATTAGAAGTACAAACAGATGATCAAAAGAGCTTTTATGTAGCACTTGGTATCCTAGAAATAGCAGTTAAACTGATGCAGGTAGGTTTTTTTTTATTACAAGAGGATACATGATAATTTTATCTCGCTAAACTAATGTTTGAAAAATAGACTGAATAACCACTCTTTGACCGTTTTAAATCGTCTGTTTGTCTGCTAAACTAGAGCTGACCCAGAACTAAATACTAAGAGCAATAACTATCACAAGGTAGTCTCTGTGAAGCTGTATTGCTTGCTAGAAATAGGAGTCAAATTGCCCAAAATTACACGCTACCATCTTATAAAAAAGAAAGCATAGCAAATAATTTAGCCCTTCATACATTAACTGAAACGAGGAGAAATAAAAACGATATCATCAGAGAACACGTCTTTCATAGTTGCATCTCCTGGATCAGAACTGGCTTGGGCTTAAACAACAAAGACAACAATAACAAAACACTATATCTTATATATATATATAT
>NC_069000.1:42097684-42102222 GCF_001194135.2 Octopus bimaculoides
ATACAGTTCCATATTTAAGAGATGAGGAATTATGTACATTATGTACATTTGACGGATATTTGTCCTCATCTTGTTTGTTGTTAACACAACCTCTCGGCTGATATACTCTCCAGCCTTCATCAGGTGTCTTGGGGAAATTTTGAACCTGGGTTCTCATTCCTAAGGTATTTTTCGAGTATTATTATTATTATTATAATTATTATATGCCCACGGGCATATGGCGTAGTGGTTAAGAGCGCGGGCTACTAACCCCCCAGATTCCGAGTTCGATTCCAGGCAGTGACCCGAATAACAATAATAATAATGATAATAATAACATCGAAAAATACCTTAGGAATGAGAACCCAGGTTCGAAATTGCCCCAAGACACCTGATGAAGGCTGGAGGGTGTATCAGCTGAAACGTTGTGTTAATAAACAAGATGAGGACAAATGTCCGTCAAATGTAAATAATGTAAAAAATGTATATAATATGATGTCTCGATAAATCGAGATCGATGAACCAGGCTGAAACAAACAGGGGATCATTATAATCGACTTAACGACTAAACAATTGGGAGCACTACTCCGGAGTGGTGTCATTGCCACTGGCTGAAATTGAAACCGGTATATAAAAAATAGATTAATAGACCATATATGTATATATATATATATATATATATATATATATATTGCATATGTATATATATATATATGCATATATATGTATAGTTGTTTTTATGTATGTATATATATATATATATATATATATATATATATATATATATATATATATATATATATATATGTACGTGTATATGTTGTATGAATGTATATTTATTCTGTAAATGATAATTATAAGCTTCAAGCTTATAAGCGTTCACTGTGTATTGGCAATAGAAAATAGTCTAATATTGGGGCATACAACACCTCTTATATTCGCGATATGAGCTGATATATAAGAGGCGTGGGTTCGATTCCTACGCGTCATGATACCAATTTGTTTCGATCGAGTGTTTGCATGCTCCAATATTAGAATATTTTCTCTCGCCACTACAAGGCGAACGCTTAGAAAACTTTAAATTATTATTCACAGAACTTTCACTCGTCACCATATTTCTTCATTTAGTGCCGAATATATAAAAGTATATTGATTGTTGCTTTCAGTACATTTCGGCTGTTGTACACACCAACCATCTTCAGGTGTCTTGTGATTCACCTTAGTGCTTTGTTTGAGATTGAACTCGGAACCTCTGGGTTACAGCATTGCATTTCAGCACCTTTATCCACTACACTATGCCCGACTTGAATATCTTTTGAAAGGGTTTCGAAGGATGATTTCAGCTGAAAAGATGATCCACGAACTGGTCGTTTTGTTTCGTGTAATGAAGACTTGCTTTTGTCAGAACTTGATCGATGAGGATCAACTGCAGGGTTATCGCAAGAGCTGAATTCAATTTAGTCTGCAGTTCACTGTCATCTGCGATGGCTAGGAAAAGTAGCTAAACTTGGAAAGTGGGCCTTCCGTGATTTAACAAAAAACAAGAACACAGCATGATGGACTTCTACATTACTCTAAATTCTCGTGAATGTATACTGCCATTTTGGGACAGATAAGAGTTAAAATTAGATTTCCTAAATGTGTTCTGAGTGATACATATTGAGATGACATTGAAATGTCACAACGACTCAAAGAAAGAAAGAGAAAGAAGCAGGCAGTACTCGACAAAGTATACAGATTGCTTAAGCTGAATCTTTTTTCATACGAGTTGCGTTTCTTGTCACGGCAATCTTCAGATGAGAACTATTTTCTTTCGGTATTAGATCTTGTTTTATATACATTGAGAGTGCATAATTTCTTTCCTCTGTGGCGACCATGTTCATTGGTTGGTTTCTTACATCGTTTTGTTAGAACATTGTTCATGGGCGTCGTTGTTTCATTCGCCATCTCAGTACTTATTCAATGTTTTTGCCATTCGCCTTTTTTTCTTTGTTCTAAAATTTTTCTAAAATTATTTGCATATCGATTTTTATCGGCCGTTTCCATTGTTCCGTCCTCTGCTGTTTTATTTGTTTATTGCTTATTCACTGACTATTTCAGTGTTTCCCCTTCTTGATTAAGTTATTAATATCTAGTTTCGCTAAAGTTATCGGTCTGGTTACTTCATAAACTATTTAATAACTGAAGTCGCTAAAGTTATTTTTCTCAGAATCAATGTGGGTTTTCAATGTCTATTACGCTTAAAGTATTCATCCATGTGGGTTGATTTGTTTCTTTATTTCATTGGTGTAAGTATTGTTGTGCCTCCATTGTTTTTTCCACAGCTGGTACGTCATTGGATTTTCTCTGTTTGTAGTTCAGGCAAATTCTTCGGAATTAATTATGTTGTCTGCATCATGATGCTTTCTGATTTATTCTGTTGTAGAACATATGCATTGCTTATGTTACACTTTTCTGAAACCGTTTGTATAAAGAGTAGCACTGTCCATTATTGTATTATTGTGCACTTTGTACTTATAACTATATTCGCACTTAAATTCTGAATATGCTTCGACAGAGTAGCATTTATTCTGCAAATATTGTGTTGTGTGCATATGGTTTTGAGCATTCTGCTAGTCTCTCCAATAGATTTTGCAGGAGTAACCTGCATAATACTTTTACTTTTGTATAATTTAGTTATTTTCGTAAGTTTCCTCTTAGCTGACATATCTTCAACCATTGCTGTTAAATGTGTTATAGCTGTGGGCTGTGGTCTTGTAGATGTATTTTTATGGCTTGTGTAATATTTTAGTTTCTTGTATAGCTATTGCTAACTTTTGCGTTGTTATGATATCTATGGTCGGTTGGGAAGTGTTTGGTGATTAACGTTAGGGAGTTTTTGACATATCTATTGTTATGATTAAGGTGACGAGCGAGCTAAGCCATATGATATTTTATTTTCTGATGTTGTCTGCGGTTTTCGATATGTATTCTGATTTTTATTTGAATGAATAGCCGAAAACATATATAACAGCAACAGATTGAAGCTGTGCCAATTAAGAAGAAATTGTCTAAAAATTAAGTAATATACAAAGCAATAGCATTGCAAAAGTAATATAGTGACAAAAATTACTTCGAAGCAAGAAACATAACATTTAAAAGCAGGTATACCCAACACATTGATTCGCAATGTGTACAAAAACATAGCGGCTATATCGGAGCATATTTGCAACATAAGAGAAAGGTTAATATAAATATAAACTGAACAAATAGCAGAAAGCGTCACCATTTACATGAATTATTCTAGGACAAGCCTCTTTGCACTGCAGAAAAATATAACATAATTGCACAAAAATGTATTTTTTATATAAACGAGATGAGAAGGTGTCACGTTGCAAGCACCAGAATAAATTCATTTAAAATATTAGTCAGACTACGAACAATAAATATCTTATATACGAAAAATATCAGAAACAATACCAACACCAAAAGAACAGAAACATAATTAATCTACGGTGTCAAGATAAATCTGTGGAAAAGAATGGTAATTTAGTGACATCGGATATTAGGGCTAAACCCTACGGAGTATATAATAAACAGCTTTTGCGACTTCAGTTATAAAATAATTTATTCATATGCAGAAAAACTTTAGCAGAACAAACTATGAATTATGTAATTAAGAAGTTGAAACATGGAAGCTTTTCAGTCAACAAATGAACAGGGAATAAAGTAATGACCAACTCTGGTAAATCATAGCGCATTTCAGCAAAACCGGATACAGTTACGCGGTAAACAAAGACACAATGACTACTGAATTAGAAAATGGAGACGATATGCAAATAGATTAAAAAAGGGGAGTGTTTGAAGATCAACTTCAAGGCAAGGGGAGCAGCTGAAAAAACGTTATACAGTTAAACAATGATGAAGCAGACAGTTGGAAAAAAACCCCTCAAAAACAGAACAATCGGTGAATTGACAAAGGAAATGACGTCAACCATGGAAAATACCTTTATGTAACAACATTAAAAATCATCCAATGAAAAAAGATAGCTAAAAGTAAATAAATAAAACAGATTCGATTTAAATACATGGAAGCCTAATACTCGAGTTGTGAAACAAAGAATTCAGTTCACACACACATGAATAAGAAGTATACTCTAAAGAATAGAGCAGTAAAGCATTAAATTACTAAAGTCTGGTCATAGAGTGACCAATGGTCATAGAGTGACCAATGGTTTCGCATGTAGGAAAGCTGCAGCCTTGAGGAGAGCTCATAAGACTCTATACAAAGACACAATTTTAACTCTTCACCTCGCGAAGACGTAGAAACACTTCGGTCAATTGGTCAAACGGCTATCAATCAACAGAAAACCGTTAGTGAGGACGGGTTGTCTCCTCTGCCCCATCGATTAATTGGAAGTTTGGATCTATTTCGTAAGGTCTCTTTTGAGCCTAATCAGCAAACGGAGAAGAATTAATTTTTTTTTTGTATAGAGTTTGATGAGCTGTTCACAAGGTTGCGGCGTTCGTGATACGAAACCATTGGTCACTCTATGGCCAGACTTTAACTTCAGTAATTT
>NC_069000.1:42102259-42104125 GCF_001194135.2 Octopus bimaculoides
ATATTCTACGTTAAGAAACCGTGACTAGTGAAAATTCTGTAAATATAGTTATTAGCTAAAGCTTATAAAAGTTCACCGTGTATTGATCTAAGAAAATAGTCTAATATTGATGCAGATAAGCCCCCGATGGAAAAAAAGTGAGTATTAGTACGCATGGAAATCGAGGCGTGGGAATAAGAAGTGTAGGTTCGATTCATACGCATACTAATACGCTTTTTTTCTGTCGAGGGCTTATATTCCCCAATTTTAGACTATTTTCTGTTGCCAACATACGGCGAACCCTCATACGATTTAGCTTATAATTATATTCACAGAATTCATACATACATACATACATACTTATATACACGCATATGCATCGTCTCAATCCTTTCTATGGCAATGAATATTCAAAGAAACCCAGTCTTTTGAAAGCCCTGTCTACTCCATAAGTTTTGATCACAGTTCACGGCCTTCACAGTGTTATCTTCGTGAGTCGCCTAGATGCCCGTAAGCCTTAGACTACGAACCACCTTCTGATGCAATTGATTAGATTTTCAAACCGTTAGAGAACGTGGGCTTGTATGCTATTAAAGCTGGTTTAAATAGCAAAAAAACCCACATACACGAATATACATACATAGAAACTTACATACATACATACATACATACATGCATACATGTGTGTATATATATATATATATATATATATATATATATGTATGAAGAAATTTAGAGCAAATTTATTTATTCGTCTTAGGTTTTTACATTTATGCTTGAAATATTAACCTCAATTTGATACGACCCAGCACAATATTCATTACAAGCCCGAATAAAATACTGCTAATAACGCAAATGTATAGTATTAATTCATATATATATATATTATATGTACATATAATATATATTTTATATATATATTTACATATATATATATATATAAATTAATGAAACATTTAAAATATTAAATGTTATATTCATAAGAAAGCAAAATTGACGAAGAAAAATAACAAAATAAAAGCATAACAAGAACAGGACCAAAAATTAAACAGCAACAACAACAACAACAACAACAACAACAACAACAACAACAATAACAACAACAACAACAACAACAACAATAAAAATAATAATAATAATAAAAATAATAATAATAATAATGATGATGATAATAATAAACAAGACATAAATATAACCATTAAACTGAACGAAACAAAATAATGAAGCAAAATCAAGCATCCAACAAAATCATCCAATTTTCTTAAAGCATCTTTCTGAAATGAACCAAATAATCATTCTAGAAGTAACAGCAACGAGAATAGTAGTAGTAGTAGTAGTAGTAGCAGCAGCAGTAGCATCAATAATAGACAACATCGTTTTAGCAGCAAATAAAACCAGATTGAAATACAGCGAAAATTGCGACAGAAAAATAAAGAAAAGTAGAACTTTATTGAAATGTAATAAATTAAAATATAAGCAAGACAATAAATACGAAAGCGTGGCTGAACAATGCAGTATGGTTTCAGTAATAGTCTAAACTAAACTAATCTAGACTAGACTGTTAAAAATAATAACAATAATTATAATGATAATTGGAAACGATGAACAACTCTAGGATTCTATTGTTCCTTTTAAGGTAATAGCATTCAAATTTTTACTGACAAGGGCCTCATAGCTGACTGGTAGATTCCAATCTTGAACAAACGATCCAGCTTTGTTGAACCATGGTGCCTAAACAAGAGCAAAATGTTAAGAAAGAGAGAAAAAAAAATGACCGTCATTGACCGGATAAGATTAACGCACATAAACATACATGTATTCATTCATACACACATATTCATAGCGCGCAATGAATTGAAGGCAGTTGTGACCATATATATATATATA
>NC_069000.1:42105916-42106682 GCF_001194135.2 Octopus bimaculoides
ACAGTCAAAAGACTGAAACAAGTAAAAGAGTATATATATATATATATACACGAGGGAAAGTCAAAATAGTCCGCACTTTTGCCATATCTTTATTACTATCACAAAGCCTTCTGCGCATGCGTGCTTATAGTCAGCACTATTGTGGTCACGTCATCCAAGTTTGAGCCTGGTCGCGCCATTCTTCTTTCTGACTTCACAGTGTAAAGCATGGCCACTGCACTAGCAATGTGCAGCGAAGAAGAACAAAGAGCAGTGATCCGAGAGATAGTAGTGCCGAACCGCTTCACCATTACCATCTCTCTAACTTGCTGAATCTTCTAGTCAGTGGTGGAGTTTGATGGACGTCCGGCTCCCTCTTCGTGCGGCAGGCTTGTCCGGTCACATTTTAACTTCTCCATCCACTCAGTGCACTGTCCCTGTAATGTGCTAAAAGCCTCCAATAATTTTCAACCAGAGAAACCGGAATCACTGCCCTTTGTTCTTCTTTGGTGTACATTGCTAGTGAAACGGCCATGCTTACACTGTAAAGCCAGAAAAAAAAAATATGGTGGACCAGGCTCAAACTTCGATCACATAACCACAATAGTACCAACTATAAGCACGCATGCGCAGAATGTAGTTTGACAATAATAAAGATGTCATGGCGAAAATGCGGATAATTTTAGACTTCCCCTCGTATATACACACATATATGTATACATATATATATATAATATATATATAGTTTACAGTTCCGTGATAGTAAGATCAACTTTTTCTCCTTTCT
>NC_069000.1:42107178-42109268 GCF_001194135.2 Octopus bimaculoides
TATATATATATATATATATATATATATATATATATATATATATGTATGTATGTATATTCCTCTATTTACATAATATCGAGGTCTCATTCAGTCTTTTGTCGTCATAGTATTAATATATACATATATATATATAATATATATATAGTTTACAGTTCCGTGATAGTAAGATCAACTTTTTCTCCTTTCTTCTCTCGACCCATTTTTAGTTCGTTGTGCCATGTGGGTAGTGCCTGATGATTGCGCTGGGACACCAGACGTGTTATAAAACAATGTTTTGGCATGTTCTTAATGCATGAAACTGGTGGTGGCACATAAAATCATATAATGTATTATTAAAGTATATATATATATATATATATATATATATATATATACACACACATTCGGAGTTTCATGACACGGTTGTAGATCCGTGCAACTATCAGGCGACATAACATTGTATTTAAACCTGCACAATTAGAAGAGAACACTAATCATATATATGGGTATTCATTTATCTACTTTAACATTACATGTCACGAGTTCCAATCCGAACTCGTGACATGTATGTAGAACACTTTATTTCACATTACCTCATTTCACCCTAGACATGTGATATGACCGTATAAGGATAGACTATTCTCGAATAGTTTTGGTCTACCCCTTTGTGTTAGATCCTAATTCTGCTTTTGAGTAAAGTAGCCTTTTTGGTGTAGATGGATCTGTTACGAATAGCAGCCAAATCTTCCTCACGAGACTGTCCACGATCTCTAGTGTAACCTTTCCCCCTTCAAAAGTGGAAAGTTACACAAGACAGTATACTCCCAGATGGATTATGTATGAAAAACTAGCCAGAAGCGATAGTCACGCCTGGAATACCTTGGTCTTCTCGATCAAGGACGATATGGATATAGACAAGAGCAGGAACAACAAGAATAACAACGACTGGTGTGTGTTAGTGTGTGTGTGTGTGTGCGTGTGTGTGTGTGTGTGTGTGTGTAATAGGTTAGAGGTATTCTATTATTTGAAGAAAATAGCTTTCGATGTTTTATTGTGAAAACCGCTGCAACATCCGTTGTAGGTTCCGGTCTAAGAGAAATGATCCAGCTTTGTGCTGTTACTGTTTAGCCCTAGTCCAACCGTCAGATCGAGTAGATCTCCGATAAAAGGCATTCTACTTCTGGTGGCCATTTCGTCCTTTTGTAAAACCAGCCTTTCTACATAAAAAAAAACGGTGGGTGCTTTTTTCTTTTTAAGGAAGATGTGGCTGTTATTTTTAGCAGATCGAGCGAGCATGCAGAGATCCCATCGGTGGCCCCTAGTCCCCACAAATCCTTAACCTTGAGTAAGTAAGCCAAATTCCTTAACTTCGGGTCATCCCTTCCCACTGACAGTTGATAAGAATATTCGCATATCAATTGTTTGTTGGTGAACCTTACCTTGTATGTTCGCAGCCATTGTTGGACAATGTAACTCTGGTTGTTAGGAATGGCAACATCATTACAAACACACAGAACCTGCAGCAAATCCAGAAATCGGTAATTCTGAAACGAAGAATGAGAAACGATTATTAATCCATTAAGTCTCAGAGTACTAAAATTTCTGAATATTACTTTAAAATTTTTTTTATGGAAGATTCAAAATAGGTTAAAATGAAAAAAATAATTATTAAAATACCTTTACTTCAAATAGAAATGGAAATACTCGGTGTCCTATAAATAGGACACTGAGACGATGTGATATAGCTTATTCAATGTTCTCATTTAGTGTCCTATTTATAGGACAGTGGGACTTAATGGGTTAAAAGATCACACCTAGAGAAATTCATAGATGAGAAATGTCGACTGTACAAAGTTTCATTTCGAAACTAATAACAACACCTGGAAAACCAACAGATGATAAATATCTAGTTTTATAACTAATTACTTGTGATAACCTGTACTGGAAGGGATTTGATATAATATCTGTCCATCTTCGGCGTTCAATAAATTATAATAGATTGGAAATGGATATATATGTGTGCATGTATGTATGTTTACATATATATGTGTGTGTGTGTGTGTGTGTGTGTGTGTGTGTGTGTGTGTGTGTGTGTGTGTGTGTGTGTGTGT
>NC_069000.1:42109818-42110925 GCF_001194135.2 Octopus bimaculoides
GAGAGAGAGAGAGAGAGAGAGAGAGAGAGAGAGAGAGAGAGAGAGAGAGAGAGAGAGAGAGAGAGAGTGAGTGAGAGTGAGTGAGAGAGCGAGTGAGAGAGAGAGATCTATTATTAAACCGTTTACAGCGTTTGTTTCAGTATCATAACCAACAGAAACAACAATAAATTCATATATTATTTACATTATTTACATTTGACGGATATTTGCCCTCATCTTGTCTGTTATTAACACAACGTTTCAGCTGATATACCCTTCAGCCTTCTTCAGGTGTCTTGGGGGGAAATTTCGAACCTGGGTTCTCATTCATAAGGTATTTTTCAATGTTGTTGTTGTTGTTATTATTATTATTATTATTATTATTATTATTATTATTATATGCCCATGGGCATATGGTGTAGTGGTTAAGAGCGCGGGCTACTAACCCCCAATTTCCGAGTTCGATTCCAGGCAGTAACCTGAATAATAATAATAATAATAATAATAACAACATCGAAAAATACCTTAGGAATGAGAACCCAGGTTCAAATCAGCTGAAATATTGTTTTAACAACAAACAAGATGAGGACAAATATCTATCAAATGTAAATAATGTAAATAGTTCCTCATCTCTTAAATACAGAACTGAATAAATTCATAGCCTTACCGGATTCTCCCTCAACAGATTGATGAACAGTTCAATGTTTGAATGCCCGATTCGATCCACAATCTTTCGTTTGTCTCTGATGAGTTCCACAATCATCTGGGCAACATTCAGACCGATACCACCCTGGAAGAAGTAGAAGAAAAAAAGAAACATTACAAAAGCAGTAGTAACAACAACAACAACAGCAACCACTAAAACAGTATGGCTCGCACTCTACGTTAATCTCTTGTCCTTGTAATCCGTAATCTCAAAAGCATTTTGAGGGTCAGAAGCTTTTGCTGAACGATAACGTTATTCTAAAATGTCTGAGGGCGGCGAGGAGCCGACAGAATCGTTAGGACGCTGGGCGAAATGCTTAGCGGTATTTCGTCTGTCGCTACGTTCTGAGTTCAAATTCCACCGAGGTCGACTTTGCTTTTTATCCTTTCGGGGTCGATAAATTACGTACCAGCGAAACATTG
>NC_069000.1:42111506-42116103 GCF_001194135.2 Octopus bimaculoides
AGAGAGAGAGAGAGAGAGAGAGAGAGAGAGAGAGAGAGAGAAACAAAGAAGAAGAGAGAGAGATATTAGAGACGAGAAAAGACTTTGGGGGCTTACGAAGCATGACGGAAAGTAGCGTAAAGAAACGGGAAGAATTGTCGAAAAACGGATGTCATCGTATCTAAAGAAAAAAAAGCGAATTCAAGGACAAAAAGAGACAAGAAGAAAGCTTAAGGTTTAAGAAGCATTTCGGAAAGTAACGTAAATGAGCGGGAGGAGGTGCAGAAGGACGAATGTTCTCGTATCTCAATGATTTACTTACTTTCTGCGAGAACTGTGTTTGGAAAAAATCGATGTATTTAGCAAAATACAAAGCGTTCTTCCTGCTTCTTCCAATCATGTAAGCATGTAACACGTCATAGGCTTCTTTGAAGATCCGAATCATATAACTTTCATCTTCTGCTCCTTGTAGTGGCAGTTGCAGTATCTTTACTAACAGATCGATCACCTACATGAACGGGGATCAAATACACAAATTACTCTTTAGTGTCTTCAATATGTCTAACGCAAATAATATGCTGCAACAACAGACGCGCTTTTGGATCATTCAAAATTGCTTTTTCTCTTTATATTTAAAACACCCCCAGGAAACAAGTACTACCTGTACTACATGTATTACAAGAACTTCTCTGTTTGAGCCAGGCTCTCTGCAACAACCCAGAACACTATACCACAAGACCATTCCAAGAACAGTTTCTCTTCCAAAGTCTCTAACTACACACACACACACACACACACATACATAGCAAGATTCTTCCAGCAAAGCCATCATCGGACAATAGCGCAGTCACTGCGATTACTATTCTTGTTATATATATGAGCAAAAAAATAAGAAGCATGCGTAGCGTTACGTAGGTTCCAAAATTTGAACAGAAACGCAACAAAGGAACAAATGGAAAATTCACACAGAATTCCTTGTCATTTATCAACCAAAAGATCTTTACAATTTCACACCTTTAACGATAATATTGTTCACTCTTGGTGGCTTCAGCTGCGAGAAGCTGCTGGAAAAAGCGAGCGAACATGGATACACACACACGCACACACACCATTGTACACACATACATACATACATACATACATACATGTCTGTGTGGGTGCGTGCATATGTGTGTGTATACATGTATGTATGTATGTTTTGATATTAAAATAAAAAAGACTTACTCTCAAATTTCTCATCAGTTTCTGTCGATTTTTGTCCGGTCGCCCATCCGGAATGATAAACGCCTTCAACTCCTTCATCCCCTGTAATATAGATAACGTTAAGGTGATAATATTATCTCTGGGCATAAAAACACTGTCTAGCGCATAATGACATCAAACTTTTTTATTGGTATTAAATTGATAATTGTATTGCACCGATAATCAGATTGCACCGATAATTGTTGTCTTCAGCGTTTTATCGCGTGTCCGATAATTTATTTGGTCTTTTTTCTTGACCACTTCTTTCCCTCTGTCCGTGTTTATGCCTCCGATGACTAATGAGGCCGATTCTTGCATGGAACGTTTAGTTGCAAAGTTCGCAACTCTTTATCACAGGTTTTATTGGAGCTTCCGGAGTCTTACATGCGTAGAGGGCTTGCTACCTGCAGCCTACGGTACCAGGCTATCGATTCTTTTCAAATATCTAATACTTCCCTGATTATTCTGACCGTGCCAAGGAAGCAAACCTTTTGTAACAGTTCTACTGGACACTCTATTCCAATTTCCCTTATATTCCCATTGATGCCTTCTGATACTCTTCCCACGGACCCAACAATAATTGGCACTATTTTCACCTTCTTCATTTTCCATAGCCAGGCTATTTCGTACTTAAGAGGGCTGTATTTATCTATCGTTTTGCCTTCCTTATTGAGTATTCATGGGTCTAAGGGGCATGCAACGTCAACTATATAGCATATGTGGTACACGTTGTCCAACACACCAGGTCCGATCTGTTATGCTCTAGCACCTGACCTGTTTGGATTGGGAAATCCCAGAGGAGTTTGCTATTCTTCGACTCCGCCACTCTCTGCAGTTTGTGCTCATACCCCGGCTGGCCTCTCTAGCCCCCACTTTTCGCACAGTTTCTAATGAAACATTTTCGCTACCTGATCGTGTCGCCACAACTTTTAGTGGTTTTGGGCAAGTCTAGGGAATTCATTCGTGATATGGGCAATAATTTCATCCACTCTATTGCAGGTGCGGCACAGCGGAGACACTTGCTCTATTATTATTATTATTATTATTATTATTATTATTATTAATTCATATATGCACAATAGATTTATTCCGTTGGGAAAGAAAAATTCTTAACATCGAACTACAACTTTTAACCTTAGATGCCAAAATCCTTCCTAAGTATCCTAGCTCTCCTCCCCTCCTCCTCCTCCTCATCATCATATACGAAGCCCAGTATGCCCATCATGACTACCCATTTGATAAGGGTACACCAGGCACATGCATCACAACCATATGTGCGCGACGTGGTGATCTCACATCAAGTTAAACAATGCATGACCTTGAAGGTGAGGCCCAGTTAGAATTTTTCCAGGTCGAGTCGCCCATCCCGCTCAAAAGGTCCCTGAATAAGGGTTGTTTAAGGATGTTGAGCAAAACACCCATGTTTCCAAAAGTGAATTATTCAAACCCCAAAGAATTCCTGTCAACACATGGCTATGATGCTCCCCCACTACTTTTGCTCGTGATCAGAGATGCACATATCGTCAGCCACTAAGGGACATGCTCAACTGGTTAGGGTCAAACAACTGACAAGCAAATCTTCTTACCACATTGCAACTCCTGCGCCTATGAATGCGATATTTACGACCTTTAAAGATCTTTGAAGACACACACATTCTCACGTTGAAACCGTTTTTTTTATATATATATAATTCGAACTGTAATCATGAGAGCAATTTTTGAAGTTCTGATAATTCTGGATTTTCTGGTATTTGACTCCAGTATTTAAGAGTACCGTTTGATATATTTCCCAAACTTCCAGTAACCACTAGTACAGATGTCGTTCTAAGAAGCCACATTTTTGAGAATTCTATTTCAAGACGATTGTATTTACTTCATTTTTCAAAAATTTTCAGAGAAGTGGTGCATTTCTCTCGGATTGATGTATTTATGAGCAAACATATTTTGTTAATACGATTTTTAGCCACAATATCTGGTATATTAGCCTGAATAGTTCGATCAGCTTCGATACTTAAGTCCAAAAGAAAAGCTATGTCTTTGATCTCAATTACATGACATGATTGTTTCCATAAGACAAACAGACAGACGGACAAATAGATAGATAGATAGATAGATAGATAGATAGATAGATAGATAGATAGATAGATAGATAGATAATTGGAATTTCCTGTCTCAGATTTGTACTATATTTTCCCATGTGATTTTGCACAATCAATAAAAAGAAAGAGATGAGAAGAGAAGAAAAAAGAGAAAGAAAGAGGCGGAAAGAGATTGAAAGAGAGTTAAATGAAAAAGAGTGAGATGAATTGTGAATGTAAATACTTACAGCAATGATACCGTGTGTTATTCTTGCATTCAAATGTAGTTCATGCTTCAAAGAATACAATAAGAGAAAAACAAATATAAGCATTAAAACATGGAATAATAGACAGATGAAATGATCGACAGGAAGACAGACTGAGAGATAGGTCGATAGACAGGGAGGATAGGATAATCCATAAGCGAATAAATAACTGAATCGATTTAAATCGATGAATTTGCCCTTATTTTTGCGATTTATACACCTAATTGGTACTTACACGGTTGACCAAATTATAAAGGAATGGCACCATGCCGGCAACAAAATTAAAATCTTTGATAGCCTCATCATCCACGTATTGTAGAGTGTAGGCATCGTCATACTGGCTTTCATTCGACGAAGATACCTGAAATGGGAAAAATTTCAAGAAGAATTAGAGGAATCTCAGAACAGCTTGTAGAATGGTAAATACATGCATATATATAATGACTATAAGGATTCAATAGAAACGAGGCACATTAACACGTAGGACGCCGGACTGGGTAGGTACGATAACACAGAGTTCATGGTCAGCCTGGTCAGCAAGATAGAATACATCAGATGTTGTTAGGAATGGATATTGCGGATATAAATGTACCAAAACTAATTTAAACCGTAGATCCGACTCTGCGGTTGGTCATTGGCATGACGGAGATGCAGAAAGTAAACACAGATGCCGTATAAAATTTGATGTTTCGGTAAAGTTTTATTATTGCCGAAACAGCTGTCGTAAATTTAAAACGCATTTGCCCTTACACACACACACACACACACACACACACACACACATATATATATATAAAGTTACTTGGAAATGGATGTGTGGCGTCCAATTAAATAATAATAATAATAAATAATACATATATGTCCGTCTTCCCTTCTTTGGACTTTTTCTATATTTTTAATGAAGAGCTCCGCTCGAAACGTGAAATCCTCTTTCGTTTCTTTCTTGAGCGTCCAATAACACTGTACTTATTCCACGTCCTCGCGTTGTTGTTTTTTCGTGTTTTTTCTTACTTGGTCATGTTTGGATTGACT
>NC_069000.1:42116710-42117034 GCF_001194135.2 Octopus bimaculoides
TATATATATATATATATGTGTATATATATGTCAAAAGGGTGAAAGAGCAGAAAAGACAGATAGATATATAGACAGATAAACACTGTATTAGACAGACAGATAGATAGATAGATAGATAGATAGATAGATAGATAGATAGATAGATAGATAGATAGATAGATAGATAGATAGAGAGGGAGAGAGAGAATAAGTGAGAGAGAGAGATGTAAATGTAAATATCGAATGCGAGCAAACAGAATAAAATTGAATGAGGGATGAATAAATGCAGACAGGTACAGGCAGAGAGAGAGAGAGAGAGAGAGAGAGAGAGAGAGAGAGAGAGAG
>NC_069000.1:42117044-42119621 GCF_001194135.2 Octopus bimaculoides
GAGAGAGAGAGAGAGAGAGAGAGAGAGACGCTGATAGAGAGAGAGAAAGAGAAAAGAAGGAAAGTAAAAATTACTGCATCATGCTGTATTTCCTTACCTTTCAGAGCGTGGAGCCAGTAACCTGTCAGCATGTGTTCAATCCTTGCGTAACTTTCGAATTGAATTTGATTCCTCTCCTAGAATGAAATTGTTATTATTATTATTAAGGCGGTGAGCTGACAGAATCGTTAGCATGCCGGGAAAATTGCTTAGCGACATTTCGTCTGTTGCTACGTTCTGAGTTCAAACAAGGATGGTCCAACAACAACCATTGTTGTTCACATCCATTGACTCCAAAGCACATCCTACATCAATGTATTGAGTGTCTTCAGCACACATTGTTTGAAAGAAGGTGTTTTTTGAAGATGTAATACAACAATGTTTAACACATTCATATTAGGAATGAACAGGTACATCATCATTTATGATTCTCGCTCTCCTGCGTGCACATGATAAATGATGATGAATCAGCAACGTGCACATGATAAAGGATCATGATCTGAGTGCACATGATAAATTATCTTGAATCAGAAACGCGGATCATCAAGCAATTTGTTTGTTGAATCCTATCAACAAGGACAGCAATATTTGTTAAGATTTATCCATCCAGTGGTAACTTTGAAGAGACACAATCATGTTGAAACGCCGGTGTCCCAAAGTCCCCTTACGTCAATAAATCGTGTATATTGCCTATACACATCTTCTAAGAGAAGAAAGAATTCTTCAAAGGCAAAATACAACAGCAATAAACATATTAAGAATGAATATCTTCATCTTCGTTGTAATACAATTTATTTATATCAAAACTTCTGCTGCTGCTCGATAGATTAGTTGTAAGATTTGTTGCACAAGGGAATGAAAATTCTAAATGATCTCACCTTCAAAACTGAATGTAGCCGGAACACAGTGCGTGGATCGGTTTGGTCAGTGGTCAAAGATACCTCGGACTTGGAGTTTATACACAGATATTGGCGAGTGGCCAAATGTCGCAGGCGAATCTGCTGCTCCCAGTTTAATACTTCACCTATTATTTGAAAGGAAAAAGGAAACAAACAAACAAACAAATAAATATGAGTAGAGTACAATAACACAAACATACATTCACACAAACGTATATTCACACAAACGCACACATATGTACACAGATATACACAGACATACCTGGATATATATCGGCCTTTATTACATACAGCCACACTCACACGCCCAACACATGCGTATGAAAACAATTTAATCGAAGTGTACTACTTTCATATCTAGTACTTAAAATTAACGTTCCGAAGACATTCACTTACCATCCAATATGCTCGACTCAGATTCTATCTGCCAATATGTGTTTCCGGAAGTTGATGGTGACATAGTCTTTGGGTGGTGCTGATCCATGACCCGAATACGAAAATGAACTGCAGAGTAAGTATAGAAACGCAAACATTGATGAGAGAAGTGAAAATAACAAGAATGAGTACGTTAAGTTTATCTCTATAGATTTTCTAAACAAATTATAACCATCTCTGGTTTTGTTATGACATTTCATGTCTGAGTAAGCTTAATGTAAACAACAATGTGATCGAAAATGAAAAATGGGTAATGGATGCATATACCATATTTCAGGAGTATTTTGCTTCTTCCTCAGCACCCATTCAACTCATTAACCATCCACGAACTCATTTCTATAGAAAATCTGTAGAGATAAACTTAACAAATTGTTTAATAACACTACTGACACAGCAGAACACAATATTGATTTATAAAAAGGGCGGCGAGCTGGCAGAAACGTTAGCACGCCGGGCGAAATGCTTAGCGGTATTTCGTCTGTCTTTACGTTCTGAGTTCAAATTTGCCTTTCATCCTTTCGGGTTCGATAAATTAAGTACTATTTGCATACTGGGATCGATCTAATCGACTGGTCCCCTCCCCAAAATTCGGGCCTTGTGCCTAAAGTAGAAAAGAATATTGACTTATGAAATAAAGTGTTTTATATACTTTGTAGTAGATTATGATTGTATAACGAAATACGGAGTCCCTGCAGGTCATTAATACGTATGCATACTTATATGTGGATTAAAATAGATAGAGGGCGAGGAGATGAGGAGATATTAGGAACGCAAAGGAGATTAGATGTTTTTTTTTTAATTTTTCATCTTCATCTTATCATATCGAATTGGTTGTCCACTTTCTTTCGTCTAACATTACACAACCACAGATATTCTTTCAGCAGCACTGCTGTCGTCGAATTTTCGTCTTATCTCCGTGCTGCAGACTAAACCTGTCAGTAAATTCTTGAATATCTCTCACATTAGTCTAAACAACTTTATGTATTCTTTCGTTAAAAATGAATAATTATCTTAATTCATTTTCTATTTTGATGTTTTGCGACTTCATATATCGCCTGAAACTTTCTTCTTACATAGACTACTTCAACATACCTTCTAAACTTCTCAACATTACTCTAATCTCGTTTGTGTGTATATATGTGAATACACATATGTTTATATATATATATATATATATATATATATATTTTATATGTATGTATGT
>NC_069000.1:42119631-42123692 GCF_001194135.2 Octopus bimaculoides
TGTATGTATGTATGTATGTATGTATGTATGTATGTATGTATGTATGTATGTATGTATGTATAATTGGCTTACCGTTTTCGGTGATGATTTCGTCAAACAGACCTTCAGCAACAAGATAAGCTTCCAGTTCTTTGTGAAATAACCGAATCACAGATCCTCCCTTGAATTTGAGAATTTGATAAGAGTAAAAACAGAGAAAAAATACGGAAAATAAAACATTAAAACAAGCTATTTTTTTAATAAGGAAATTTTAATATAAATTTCTTCTACAGTATTCTATCGAATCCATAATGTATGCATAATGTATGGTTGCCCTGAATGTTAGAAATGAAGTTAGTGGATAACTAACATTGTATACTTTGCAGTTTTCCATATTTTATACACATTTGATCTCATAATCCGTACTTATATGTATATGCATAAAAACACATGTATATGCTCATGTAGCTAGAAAGATACATATGCGCATGTGTAGTACGCATATACAAATATGCGTGCACATACATACACATACCCACATCTATATGCATACAAATATACATATACACACATATATAGATAGAAAAGTATACACACACTCATATATATGAATATGTTTTATGTCAAGTTATAGATAAAAATATTAAGTACTTTTTAGTAGAGCATATAGTTACTAATTATTAGAAAGTAAAGGTTGAGAGTGACTTCGAAGTCTCACCTTACTAGCTATCATTAACCTCTTGTTTCATTCTAACCATATTTCAAAAAATTGATTTTCAATTTTGAATTGATAGACAAAATCACGGCTGCGGTGGAATCTGTTGACTATCGAAGTATAAAAATCACTCACCTCTATGTATATCAGAAACGTGCTGCCTCGGTAGGCAAGGTAGGCACTGCCTACCTTGGATAAAATAGATCGATAGCAATATTTTCCGTTCATGGCAAAATATGCACCTAACTCAAAATCATGAAGGTTACTCTGACTACTATGTATAAAATGCAAAATGTTTTATTTTGTATAGATTAGGTAGGCATAATTCGTCCTTGCTTTTCAATCTCAGCACGCATAATACTGATGTAGCAAATGTGCTGCGTACATTCCTACAACAACGTTTTCTTTACGAGCTGTAAAGGCAGAAGTAAATCTGCCTTCAACTAAGCCGCACGCCTGTTTCGCTTATATTTTATGCATTTTACTACATAAAGGTCACCAACTGCCTGCCCTGAGTAATTACTGACGACTCGTGCATGCTGTATACGTACTAACAAACAAACAAACACACACACACACACACACACACATACATGTAAACAACGTGCACACAACTTCAACTACAATCTTAAAATGCAGATACACTCCTCTGTACACGCACATCTCACACCTCCTAGCTTTTAACTCTCCCTTAGAATCACATTCCCACTTGGGCCTTAATCCCATCGCTGGTCTGGTTTCGTTTTCTCTTTCTGTCAACCTCTTTTTTCTAACTTACACTCTTTATATTTTTTTCTGATGACGAACCAGTCACATCCATCTCCTTCTTCAAAATATATATCAAACAGATAATCAAAACAACTCACCCGAACAAATCTATTGTCTTCCAGATCCTCTCTGTAGCAGCCAACAAGTGTGAAACTAGATTTTTCCACTCCCAGATTTAGTTCTGAACTGTGGAAAATAATAAGTGGAAGTATTAGTAAAATCAACAAGAAGGAAATTTATGACAGTTATGGAGGAATGAAGGTGGCGAGGAATGGTAGGTAGGTAGGTGTGGATAGGCAGAAATGGTTGAGCACCAAACAACAAAATATATCGTGATTTTACACACAAGCATATTTATAAATACATATACATATACATACATGCATACATACACCACACACATATACAAACACTAAACTGTGTCGAACCAATGAAGGTGGAGTACTCAATGCATATTGTAGAGTATGTACTTTACTTAAACTTGCACTGAATGTTTATCACGCGAGTCGAGTTTCACTCCGATGCAATCTTCTGGTGAGAACTATTACATCCACTGCGATGGCTTACATCTCACTGCGTATGTGTGGATGTAGAATTCTAGTTTGTGTCTGCTCATTGTCTTCAGTTTCCCGCCCGTTGATTGGCTATTATATTTCTGTCTATTCAATAGTTGCTTTCTGTGGATTTGTCTATACTTTATTTGAATCAGATGGTGCGTATTGAGTTTTGTTGTTTCAAATATTGAGTCGTTCAATGTTTGCATTTATCTGTTAATAACGTTGTTTATTTATTTATTTCTTTTGGCCAAGTTTGTTACATTGATTAGAAGGCTGTGCAAGTGTGGTTAATATTCCGTTTCAAGATATTAACATTTGTGTTGGATTAATTTTACTGATATGAATTTTGCTTTGGTGAGTTTAAAGATTTTTGGGGTTTATATTTTGTTGGTGCGGACTATGCATAGGTGGCCATATTTTTTGCTGTTTAATCTATTTGTATCGCTATTTACTGTGATGTTTCTTTTTGAATTTATCTGTTAAAGACATGCATTTACAGAAGAGGCCGGTTAAGAGTATCACATATTGTAAACGGAGTTTCATGGTTGAGTGACTTTTGCTAATGTATGTCGAATTTTGTTTTCGCTATGATCGAAGAATTGAATGTCTTCTTTATGAGAAGTAATGTGGTGTTACTTATTGAATTTGTCTGTGAAGCTAAATGAAATTTGTTTCTTTTATTGGAAAATTAAGGGTATCACATATTGGTGTTGGTGATATCTTACGGGTGGGATTACTAATGTGAAGTTTTGAATTTGTTTTTGGTCATAGTCAAGTGGTTTGCATTATAAATAGTTTCATGTATTTGCGTATGTTTTGTTAAAGGCTTGTTTTAATCTTTTAGAGCAATAAATATGGTTCAATATCTGTGTCTTCGTGTGTATGTACGCGCGCTATGGCCAAAGATTGCTTTTAGTTTGTCTTTATATATAAATATATGTGGAGAATTATGTTTGATTTGGGTTGGTTATTTGTAGTTCAATACATGTGGTTACCACTTTTAATATGAGTGTGTGGGGGCAAGAATGGGGTTAGAGGTAGTCGGACCAGTGCCCAAAGGTGAATTTGTTTTTGTGTCTGCAACATGACATTATTTCAGCCGTCTTGTTTAGTGAGAGTGCGTTATGGATGATTATGTTCTAGTTTTTGCGTTGCATTGGTGACGATTCTGGAACTATTTATGAACGATACGGCACAGTTTGTTATTTTCTATTCTAGACTTGTAGTTATATTGTCTCTTCTAATTCTGTTTTTTTTTTGTTTAAACCAAAATAAATATCACAATTCTATGGAAATAAAGACGTTTTCTTACCCTTCAAAATTGCAGTCTATCTGGAACTTTTCACTGGTATGGAAGAAATGTCCTGGGGATTTAACACTTTCAAATACAATTTGGTCAAATAGTTGCACCTACAACAACAATAGTATCTCGAAACATTATACGCATATAAACAATACATATCAAAACATACGGTCATATAAGAACATTTTTATATCGCTAATCTTCCATAAATACGTATTTTATGCATGTATGAATGCACAAAAACATATGCACACACAAGTGTACCTTCTAGCACACGTTGTATTTACTGGTAATACCGAGGAAGTTAGAGGATCCTATTTCGTAATAGACCAACCAACTTGCATTATAATGACAATCCACTTGCGGAAACGCGTGTATATTATAGAAAGTTTAAGATACCAATTACTTTTTCTGTATTCACTGCATGTGTGTGTGTGAGCGTGTGTGTGTGTGTGTGTGTGTGTGTGTGTGTATGCTTCTTGAACTAGATTTATCTTTCCTCTTGCAAAGAAAACAGCGTCTATTTTAGCAGTTTGAACATCCACACAAGTCTTTAGTTAACTCGTCAATGATTAGGAAAAATCAGTAGAATAGAACCGGACCAAACAAGAAGTATGCTTGCAGGAAGACTATTATCAATATGAATATGAGGTGTTTTACATCAGCTTACCACTTCCCCTTCTGACTTCACTTTGTATCTGGGCAAAATACGGAACTGTGCATTCTTGGCGTTGAACTC
>NC_069000.1:42124554-42129554 GCF_001194135.2 Octopus bimaculoides
TATATGCATGTATGTTACTGTTCGTAAATGTTGTGTATATATATATATATATATATAGGCATATACATTACAGTGGTTTACTGACTAAAGAATATTTGCTTAATCTCCACTTGTTGAAAGCTTTCATTTCGTTTCCATTTTGGCACTTAATTCTGGTCGGATGTTAAACTTGTTTTGCGAAGTATAGCTCTGAAACTCAATATTATTTCAGAAGCCGCACATAATAGCTTTGCTAGCTGCATGTAGCTCTTAAATTGAGCTGGCTGAATCGTTAGCACACCGGACAAAATTCTTAGCGGCATTTCGCCCGTCTGAGTTCAAATTCCGCCGTGGTCGACTTTGCCTTTCATTCTCTCGGAATCGATAAAATAAATACCAGTTGATGTAGTCGGCTAACTGGGGTCGATGTAATCGGCTTACCCTCTTACCCGAAATTGCTGTCCTTGTGCCAAAATTTGAAACCGTTATTATTTGCAAGCTTAATGCGGTGAGCTGTCAGAATTGTTAACATGCTGGGAAAATTGCATTGCAGCATCTGTCTTTACATCCCGAGTTCAAATTCCGCCAAGGTTTACATTTTATATACATATACATATATATATATATATATATATATATATGCGTGTGTGTCTTTGTGTCTGTATTTGTCCTACAACCACCACCATCACCATTTGACAACCGGTGTGTTTATGTCCCCGTAACATAACAGTTTGGCAAAATAGACAGAATAAGTATCAGGCTTCGACTAAACCTTCTTCGAGGCGGTGCCCCACCATGGCCGCAGTCTAATGACTGAAACAAGTAAAAAGGTGAAAGATATAGAAGATTCCGTAACACGAATAACTATCATTACATGTTTAAATAAGCATATTTTAATTCCATAACATGAATACATACGGTCACGTAATTACACTCATGCACTTAACGTGTGTATGTGTGTATGTGTGTATATAAGGGATTGGCAACGCCTCTACATACCATCATATTGTTCTTGTCATGCTGGCTTGTCTGTGTGGTACACATGTGTAAGTATTTGCTGGTGAAGCGATGCTTCAGCTGAAATGAATAATCGGAAAAGAAGCAAAAAGAAATGAGATAAATATATATATATATATATATATATATATATATATATATATAAACATAATAGCCAAAAATTAGGTCGTGATGATAGTAGGAATTGGGGATAAATGTAAAATTACAGTTATATGACCTCTCTTTCCCACTTTCTCTCAACCTATACACGCATACATAAATGCATAATACATACATTCATATATATAAAAGATTGGCAAGTACCTATAAATGGCATTAAATTATTTATAGATGTTACATAAACAAAAAAACATATATATATATATATGACGGAGGGAGAAAATATAAACTTTGGTGAGTAATTCTTTACAGCTGTTTCAAAAAATTTACTAACTTCTTGATGCAGTAAAATGTCTTATGCAAACACACAAATAGATGAAGTATACATATACTGATGCACTATTTCATATAAAAAAAAGTAAAACCTGACATGTTAATGTGTTGAAATATCTAACTTACTCGTGACATAATGAATTTTGCTATCCATCCTTCTATCGAGAAAATTCGCGCTACGGTGCTTTCGGCTTGAACAAAGATAAGTAGACCTGCACAAGTAGATGTGGGTGTTTTCCTAAGAAAACTGGATCTCTTCCTGTCGAGAGTCCCAGATGAACCTACCTCACGGCTGGAGGCCCAAATAAGAGCAGCGACATCAGAACGCGCTTATTCATCAAATGTCACATATCAGAGGAGGCTCTCAAAACAGCGTTGCTCCAGCATGGCCTGCAGCCTTGGGTTGACACCGATGAAAGTAAAAAAGTAATACACACACACACACACATATAATGTATATATGTATGTATGTAGGAATATACGTATATGTGTGTGTGTGTCCCCGCTTGACAACCGGTGTTGGTGCGTTTATATCACCGTAACTTAGCACTTCAGCAAAAGAGAGCGATAGAAAAGGTATCAGGCTTCAGTAAAGAAAAATGTTCTGGGGTTGATTTGTTCGACTAAAATTCTTCAAGGCCGTGCCCCAGCATGGCCGCAGACTAATGGGTGAAACAAGCAGAAGAATATAGGAATAACAGAAAAGGCAAAAGTTAATGGAATAAGAATGAAAATACCAACTTGAACAATTTCTCCATAGCGCACCCGTTTGCCATGCTGACGCTTTTGTTCCGAAGCATTGTCGTTGTCCTCGGCTTCTGCTGCCATCTAGCGGGAAATAGAAACGCACAGGACATTAATATGCAATAATAAAAAAATACATTAATAATAAATAAAACAAAAAATAAACCACCAAAAATAACAATAACAACAACAGCAACAATGACAACAAGGCAACAGAGCGAACTTTTTTACGCGAACGATCAGCCTGCAGGAAAAAGCAGCCAAATCACCTTCGAATCTCACCCTAGATGGAGTTTTGTCGCTTTCGATGATAATCACACACACATGCACACATACACACTCTCACATATATATGTGTGTATGCATGTATGCATTATATATATATATATATATATATATATATATATATATATATCGTAACATATAATTGCCAATCAAGTGTGGCGTCCAATACAGGGAAGTGCTACTGACGTTTATAGACCCAGGAAGACATCTCTTCCACCTAGCTAACGACACACATTGTGTCTAATTAGTATTTCCGAGGGGAAGTCACTCCACTTTGGAGTAATTCAAAGGGCCAGCTTTGTTACTTTTTGTGTCACGCTGATTATCTTTGAGAACAAAGGTATGCCTGTCTGTGGAGTATTCAACCACTTGCATGCTAATTTTATGAGCAGGTTGTTCCGTTGAGCGGATCAACTGGAACCCATGTCGTTTTAACCGACAGAGTGCCAGTCAGACATATTTCTCATTCGCTGCTTTGATTTTACGATTCTTTTTCTCTTTGTTTCAGTTTGTGTAGCATTCCATCACTCATTGCCCACCACCAAGCTTAGTTTGTGCACTCGTCCTATATATCCCGTGTTAACTCTTTCTCCCTTTCTATCTATCTATCTATCTATCTATCTATCTATCTTCCCTCTACTTCCTCTCTCTCCTCTATACGGTATAAAACGTGACCTGGCGAAACCAACCAACCATCCATCCATCCAACCAGCCAATCGACATGAATATCTACTCTTATTACACAGAGGTGACACACCTATGCGTAATCATTGATACACTTTGCCATGTTACCAATTGCCTATGTAATCATAGCTGTACGCTGGTCAAGAAGTTCGCTTCTTTGACCCAGGTGGTCAGTATTTCAATGTAATATACACCTCTAACGAACACATCTACCAAGTTATGGAGCGGGAGAGTGAGTCTCCTGTTGCAGTCTATCTATTTACGTGGATGCATTTAAAAAGTATTTCGCTTTTCATGTATCTTTGTTTGTTTGTATTTTCTTTTTTTTTTGTTTGTTTGTTTTTTTATTTTTATTTTCATTTAACCTTTATCTTGCTCAACATATATCACATTGAATAGCGACGGACTACGTACATAATATTTTAATAACATACTTAATTACGGCAACATTTCGACAAGCTAATAATAATAATAATAATAATAATAATAATAATAATTGATTTCCTAACTTTAATAGTTTCTGCAATAACAGAGTGGGTACTCATGCAGTTAACCAACGAAACAAACAAACAACGAATAAAAATAAGAAACACACAAAACATAATTTGATGGTTGAAAAGATGGCGTACGAGCGTGTACTGCGCGCGTATTGCCATAAAAAGGCATAGACATCAGGAACGTCATTAACACTTCACTTCCGAGTTTATCTAAGATGTCTTAATTTTATTATTTTTATTATCAAATCTGTATAATAATCAAAGTAAAATTTCGCTTGAAAATAAAACAGATTTGCTACAGTGAAAAGAAAGGTCTTTGAAATTAATGTAGGCGTAGGACTTTGTAGGAGATGCCGACAGGAGAGCGATAGATATATTGATAAGCAAATGAAAATTTACCGCCATTGCGTAAAATATTTACGCCAGATAGATCACAGACTGTAATGGCGTTGTTCCCTGTCTCAACACAATCTCTTCATAAAGGATGAGTAAAAAACATATTTTCTTGAAGAAGGATACTGTGTTGTTATTAATTAGTTTATTAAAAAAAGATGGAGGAAGGTGATAACAACAGTAACAAAACCGACAATGATGATGATGATGATGATGATGATGATGATGAAGATGATGATGATGATCGCGAGTAAATCGTACTTTATCTTCTGTCTTTCTCATATTCATTTAATACAGTAGTACCTCGGTTAACGAACGCCTCAGATCAAGAATAAATCGTGGTTTATATATATATCTATATCTATCTATCTCTATATATAAAGCATGATTTATACGCGATCAGAACTGTTCGAAAACCGAGGAGCCACTGTATATATATAATAAAGGTGGCTGGAGGCAATATAAAACCAAAAAGGAAAAATTCAGTGGTCACTAATAGTGACTGAGGGTGCCGAGTAGCACCTACTTTGCTAGAAACAAGAGTCAAAGATCCTTATAGCCACAAACATAGCATGAGTCTATGTACCGACAGGGGAGTCCACCGCCTCACAGCGAGCGAGGGTACTAAATTGGCAAGGCGATTAAAGCTCATCAGTAGTACTCGTCCATTGCTGATAGTTAAAATAAATCTTACCTGTCAGTGTACAGAGTTTACAATAAGCATCAATGGCTGATTCAGCAAAATGGTAATGCGAAAATTATAAAATAATTAAGATGGCTAGACGCAATATAAAACCAAAAACGAAAAATTCAATTGTCACTAATAGTAACTGAGCGTCACTACATACATACATACATACGTACATACATACGTACGTACATACATACGTACGTACATACATACGTACGTACATACATACATAGAAAGATGAGACAGACAGACAGATAACTAGACAGACAGGGATATGT
>NC_069000.1:42139388-42141330 GCF_001194135.2 Octopus bimaculoides
TATATATATATATATATATATATATATATATATTTATATATACATATATATACATGCATACATACATAGCATATATATATATATATATATATGTATGTATGTATGTATATGTATACATGCATAATACATAATATATATATAAACACATATACATAATATATATTTATGTATATACACATGTATATCACTAAAACACCTATATCGCAAACACACACACACACACACACACAAAGAAGAAGAAGAAGAAGTAAAAAAAACTCAGAAATAAGGGAGAGTATTGCTGTCATGAGTCAGTAAAAATTTTATTTATTGATAAAGTTTAAATTCTTTTTTTTCTCGACTTCGCCAAAAGGAAGAAAATATTTTACTTCGTCTTTAATCCAAATGCGTTTGTACACAGAGCCCAAGTTCTCATGCACTAAAGGCGAACATCTTCGTGCGAATCGTATCAAATTTTTTGCCAACAAACCAATGAATATATACAAAAGTGTATATCTCAACTATTATTCACATTGCGGCGAGCTGACAGAGCTGTGAACGTGTTGGCTAACGTGCTTAGCAGCATTTGTTGCGGCTTTATGCACAGAGTTCAAAGGCGGCCGTGGCTAACTTCGTTTTGTATCCTTTCGGTGTCGATAAAATAAGCATTTATCGAGCACTGGTGTTGATGTACTTGACTATTCCCATCCAAAATTATTTGATTCCTTAGTTTGAACAATTAGAACTAAAAGAGAAAGCAGTTTTTTCTACAAGATGGAGCACCTTGTCTCTTTGCTCTGCAAGTTAGGTAGTTTCTAAATGTGAAATTCCCTAACAGATGGATTGGAAGCGGTGGAACGTTATTTTGGTCTCTACATTCACCAGATTTGACTCCATTGGATTTCTTTTTCAGGAGGACATGTGTAATATTGATGGCTTTAAAGTCAGTCAGAAATTATAACACTTCTATTCAGTTTACAATTGTTAGTTAATTAAATATTTTTATTTGTAACGATGCAAACATATTAATTTGAATTTGCGTCCAAAACGGAGACTTCACGAAATAGAAGCGACATTTTCTTTCAGAGGTAATTATTACAACGTTCGTTACAGTGTTTATAAGTTTTAGCATATTAAAATACATTCTAAACAATTTTTATTCTTTCAAAGATTACGTATATTTTCATAAATTTGTGACCAAGCATTATTGATTTCTGAAAGAATGTGAATGTTATTTAAATTGTTCTTTAAATATATTTCTAGTTAAACCAACATAATCTTCTGAAATCGAACTATCATCTATAAATTTCTTTGTACAGTAGTTTATCGATTTAGAACAACATGAAACATTTAAGGAACAATGGCAGAAATAAGTCTGTCGAAAATTGATTTTTGCTATTTTTACTGCATAATTAAGTGTACATGTGAAGTTCATTTTAAGATCATTTCTATTATAAGTTTTATATCTATGATTCTTCAGAAAGCGTTTATCTAATAAAATAAATAAAAGTTACACGTTACATCTATATACATTCAACTCATTTTTATCTTACATATCTTCTACCTTTTTACATTTTCAATTTTTACATCTTTGGGAATCGATAATATTTATATAAATAATTATATCTTTAAACTTGATTCATTTTAATGTTTTATTCTGATAAAGCCTCGTCAGCTACGAACACCGAATCCATTCTCCACATCCCTCTTGTATACATTTGTGCTTGAGTGCGTGTGTGTGTGTGTACATATTCCAGATGTCATGTGCACATCTTTATTCCCACATGAATTAGGACAGTAGTACCATCAAGGTAAGATTAATGGGGAGTCATATATAAAAATATATATAGACGCAGGAGTGGCTGTGTGGTAAGTAGCTTGCTTACCAACCACATGTCAAGTCGACCAAAGCGTTGTGAGTGGATTTGGTAGACGGAAACTGAAAGAAGCTCGTCGTATATAT
>NC_069000.1:42141433-42144317 GCF_001194135.2 Octopus bimaculoides
ATATATATATATATATATGTATGTATGTATGTATGTATGTAAATGTGTGTTTGTGTGTGTTTGTCCCTCCACCATCGCTTGACAATCGATACTGGTATGTCTATGTCCCCGTAACTTAGCGGTTCGGCAAAAGAGACCGATAGAATAAGTACTGGGCTTACAAAGAATAAGTTTTGGGATCGATTTGTTCGACTAAAGGCGGTGCTCCAGCATGGCCGCAGTCAAATGACTGAAACAAGTAAAAGAATAAAAGAATAACAGACCTTGACAAAACCTTTACTCCGTCAGATACTGACACGAAACTCATGAATAATGAAAAAGACAATGCAACAACGTATAAAGCCAAATGTATGACAATCATTTCAGGAAGATAATCATTAAACGATTAAGCGATTAACAAGAATAAGATCTGAGCTAGAAAATATCTTATCTTTTGTTCGTCTATGCTTAAGTCGGGACAAGATTAAGCTTGGGTGATTTCACCGTTACAAATTCACGTTTACGATATTGAAGTACACTGTTAGAACACTTTCTTTAAATATCAGTTAAAATTAACTGGTTATAGAGGTTAGTTGATACACTCACCACTGGGATTTTGGATGTTCGAAGGGTTGGTTCTGTCCTGTTTGTTATAGATGTAAACTACATTATTTGTACTACTGCAAAGACAAAAAGAAGAGAAAAAGAAAACAGCATTAATAATAATGATAATAATAATGATAATAATAATAATAATAATAATAATAATAATAATAATAATAATAATAATAATAGTGTCCTGATGCAGTACCAGGCAGTGGGTCGTCATGGCTTCTGATCTTAACTGATTGGAAGTGTTATCATGTACATTGTTTTGTCCTGGCATAAAAGATGAGCTACAGTAAATATTCTGCTCAGTACCACAGATTTGCTTGTCAGTTGTTTGACCTTAACCAGTTGAGCATGTCTCTTAGTGGTTGACGATATGTGCATCTCTGATCACGAGCAGAAGTAGTGGGGGAAGTATCATAGCCATGTTGGGAGGAATTCTTTGGGGGTTGGATAATTCACCTTTGGAAACATGGGTATTTCTTTCAACATCCTTAAGCAGTCGTTATTCGAGCATCAAACTAATACACCTGCTTGTTGTTTATACACCTGTCTTCGTCTTTTGTTTTTCTGTAAATTTCAACTATATATATATATATATATATACACCAAAATTAGGGAATGGAGTAGATAAAGTCCAGGCTACATATGTTTCATAGCTAGTGGAACCTCGGAAGTAGTAAGTTATCGAAACGAGGAGTAGACTACTCTTCAGGCCAAGCTTAAAGCTTATGGCTGATCACTGTGCAGTGACTAAGGAAAATAGTCTAATAAAAGGGCATATAAGCCCTCGACTATGTATATATATAGTGGCTGTCTGCTCATTGCAGAGAATTGCTTTTTCCTAGCGAGAGATATGCATACTTTTGTACATTAAAACAAAATAACCTTTTAAAGAAAGAATGAGAAACTCTTGTAACGCTATTGATATTAAGCTTGAAATTTTCTGTTCATTTCAGTGTGCTTAACATAGTCGGATTCAAATTCAGACCAGCGTAAATGCATTCATACATACATAACATAGCTACATTTACATACATAACATATTTACGCAATGCTATGAGAAACTAAGCATGTATATCTAAGTGTTATATTACCTCAGTGAACTACAAAATACATGTAGTTCAGTTTTTTACGCTTGCATAGCGACAGACGGACACACATATAAATAACCACACACACACACTCACACACGTGTATGTGTGCACACGGAACGTGCTGTGTGTGCATGCTTTTCGACAATTTTATAATTCAAGCATGTTTTTTTTTTCCTAACATTTTAAGATTTTTCGAATAGAGATGTGCTTCTTCCCAACAAACAAATGGCTTATAGGCACCGGCGTGACTGTGTGATAAGAAGTTTGCTTTCCAGCCACATGGTTCCGTGTTCAGTCCCACTGCGTGGCAAATTGGGCAAGTGTCTTCTACTATAGCCACGGGCCGACCAAAGCTTTTTGAGTGGATTTGATAGACGGAAACTGAAAGAAGCCTGTTGTATATATATACGTACATATCTGTATATATGTATACACACACACACACACACAAACACACACACACACACACACATATATATATATATATATATGTGGATGTGTGTGTGAGAGAGAGAGTTTGTGTGTGTGTGTTCGAGATTGTGTGTATAAATAAATATATATATACACACACATATATACACACATAGGCACATACATATACACGTGTGTGTGTGGCTGCAGTCTAATGACTGAAAGGAATAGAAGAAGAAGAAGAAGAAGAAGAAGAAGAAGAAGAAGAAGAAGAAGAAGAAGAAGAAGAAGAATGAAAGCAAAATGAAGATAAGCCGATAACTGGAACACTGAGTGCTAATCCTGTGGGTGGACTTAGCTATTTTTCCCGTAAATCGTCAGCAGTTTTATAGAATTTGATAACAAATGTCACGATATGCGTGACGAGGTCAGTGACGAGGTCAGTGACGAGGTCAGTGACGAGGTCAACCAAGGAGGGGTGACACAGTCTATACCATGTCCTAACAGCTGTGACCACTCACGACAACAACTGTTGCGAAATATGTTCAGTGAAGTCCATCCACAAACACACGCACATACACAAATATTCACATATAAACATACACAAAAAAATACATACATACATATATGTATATAGCCATTCATATGCATATACATACACTGACACACATACACATACATATGTGCATACATGCATATATATGCACATATATATATATATAGATAAACTTATGTATATATATATATATTCATACACACACACACACACACACACACATATATATATA
>NC_069000.1:42146339-42148220 GCF_001194135.2 Octopus bimaculoides
GTAATAGTTGTAGTGGTTTTAAATTTGTACCATGGGCAGCAGTTTCGAAGGTAGAGGCTAAATCGATACATTTGACACCAGTACTTGACTGGTACTTCCTTTCATCGATGTATTTTTAACCTGATTTATCGAAGGCGAAGCTGACTTCGGCGAAATTTGAATTCAGTATGCAAAAAAAAAAGAAAAAAAAAAAAGAAAGAAAAACCGAAAACGAAAAATAATTTTGTATAATTTTCGCTGCTTTATGATTTCCAAATTAGGCAGAAGGTCAATAATTTTGAGAGGAGGGGAGCTTAGTCGATGTCATCTACTAGTTAATTTTGTCGGCCCCGGTGAGATGAAATGTAAGGATAACCTCGACGGGAAAAGAATCCTGAAGGCAGCGAAACGGAAGAAATATCGCCAAGATATTTAATCAATCTGTTAATTCGCCAAAATAATTCTTTCAAATTTTGCAACAGGGTCAGAAATATTAGGGGAAGGGATGAGTCTAAAAAAAAACTGGGTGTCTGTGTTCGTGCACGAGTACATACATATATATGTCTGTGTGTGGCTGTGTGCTTGGGGGTGAGGATTGTGTGAGTGGGTTTGTAGAGAGCTTTGAAGTCAATTGATAGCTTCATCATGGTGAGTTATCTGATAGTTAACTATAGATTAAAACATCTCATTGTATTAACGGGTGGTACGTAACTGATATCATTAAATATAGCCTGCACCCATACCACCTCTTCTCTCTCTCTCTCTCTCTCTCTCTCTCTCTCTAGCTATCTATCTATCTCCCCCCATTCCCCGTATATTTTTTCTATGAGCATGATTCATCTCTCCGTCCTTATGTATTTCCTATGTGAACCGTGAAATCGGACTGAATGCCATATTAATTAACATGTATGTATTTCTGGTTTTGAGGTTATCGTTATGAATCGGTGTTTATTGTTTGGACTCGCGTCAGCCTTGCTTTCAGTCTAGAGGCCTTCCGTTCCAGCCGTGACCATCCTGCAGTATCAGGTAGAGATCTACCTCCGATTACAATATCGAATGTGTCTTTCCTTTGTTAATTCTAAGATGGTGACGTATGATTCGAAAAAGAGAGGGGAGGGGGAGACAGACAAACGGAGAGAGGAAGTGCGGGAGAGGTGGGAGAAAAGAAGGAAAGAGGATGGGGAGGGAGATGAGGGGAGAGGAAGAGGAGGAGAGAGTGAGATGAGGGCAGAGGAAAATGGAGTGAGGGGGAGAGAGGGAGAGGGAGAGGAAAGAAGAACGGGGAAGGAGAGGGGCATCGATGAGGAGTTGGAATGAGAAGGGGATTATGTGGATGGTATTACGTTTGTGCTTTGGGGGGAGGGGCAACGCCAATGACGTTGACACTGGAGCCGTGTCGTATCGTATTTTGCTTTCACTTCGGAGAACAGCGATGGCATGGAGACGGTGAGACTAGCACAAATGATAAACAAAAAGTAAATGAATCTGCAAATAAATGAATAAATAAATAAGGGTCCACCCGGAGCTGTCTCCTTGAAGAAAAAGATTTTCGGTATAGATTCTCTGCTTGTTTATATCAGACAACAAAGAACATTTGAAATAAAAGACACACACAATACACGTATTTATATATACGCATGTATATATATATATATACTTCGTTTTTGGATTTGGTTTGCAAGATTCTTTATGTGAGTTCGTGTGTTTGAAGCATATTTCGTTGTGTCTGGAAAGAGTCATTCCCTTTTAGTGCCTTATTATTTTTAACACTCACCGGTAAAAAATTTCCACTCAACGACTATTGGAGAGGTTGCAAGGCGCAACGAAAATTTTCGGAAAAATAAGTAAATGAGAATGATTCCCCCCAGACACAACTAGATATATACATACATATATATATAT
>NC_069000.1:42148240-42149683 GCF_001194135.2 Octopus bimaculoides
TATATATATAAATTTAAGATCCAAGGATTGAGGTGTAGGAAGAAGGTTAGCTTCAAGCACACCGCAGAAAATTCCGAGTTTCCGCTCGCTTTGAAACTTATGCAGTCCGGATATTATCTACTTCATTCCTTAACTCTTGTATATAAGAGCAATCCATCGGTTACGACGACGAGGGTCTTAGCTGATACGATCAACGGAACAGCTTGCTCATGAAATCAACGTGCAAGTGGCTGAGTACTCCACAGGCACGTGTACCCTTAACGTAGTTTTCAGGGAGATTAAGCGTGACACGGAGTGTGACAAGGCTGGCGCTTGTAAATTATGTTAAAAGTTACCCAAATTCATTCCCACTGTATTGTGTGAAAGTAGGCATCTTGAGAGTCTTTCAGAAATGCTATTAATGATCTTCTCATTAGACCACTGAATAGACTGGGATTCTTCGGAGCTGTGTCGACATTTCCTAGAAATGATATTGTATGGTTTTTTTCGTGCCTTACTATGGATCAAGTTATGTGAAACTGAATTTTATTTTCCTTCAGTCGCCACACAAAATCGGCCAAAGATGTTGAATGCCTCTTAATGATTCTCTTGAAGCTGGCGACATGGTTCCGACAACGATTCTTAAATGAATCAGCCGTCTGCTCAATGTAAAAATACGCACCGCCATCTTATGTACACGGTACATTTATAAACAAGGTTTGATTATCGATCTATCTATCTATCTATCTATCTATCTAGCTATGCAGAATATGGGAGTTTAGTTCACTGGTGGTCTAAACGAATAGGTACGCTAGGTAAGTGCTGTAACGGATTATAAGGGTTCCAAGCTCGTAACTGAGACGGGAACTATGGATCTATTTTAGGTTTCCGATTTGCCAGATATATATTTGTAAAAGAGGACAACAAACACCGAGGCATAGAGTGAGAGGGAGAGAAAGAAAGAAAGAGAGAGAGAGAGACTGATACATACATACATACATACATACATACAGTGATATACAATTATATTTGTCTGTATGAATGTTTATGTGTATGTGTGTTATGTGTTAATGCTTTTAAAGTGCACAGGCACATGTAATAAGTAAAAACACCTATACTAAAAAATATAGCAAAACGCGAATGATGATTCAGATAATATAATTCTGGCTACATAACTAAAGCATTAATAAAATAAACTGACACGGGAAATCTGTCATGTCATACGTTATGCAAATAGATACAAATCCCATTGAATTAATTCCTTGACAACCACAAAGACTGAAATCATATGACACATATTTACAAGAAAAAACGCTTTGCAGTATAAAAATGCGAGCACACGCACGCACACACACATATACACTTACACACACACACACACATATATACACTTACACACACACACACACATATATATATATATATATATATATATATATATATATATATATATATATATATATA
>NC_069000.1:42150574-42152030 GCF_001194135.2 Octopus bimaculoides
CACACACACATCATTCAGTGGCAACCATATTGACAGATATCCATCACGTTGTTGATTGTAACGGGGGAGGGGGATAAGAATCAATATTCAAAGTGGCACGGTGAGGTGACAGGTGGGCGGTGTCAAGGAAATATTTCCTTTACTTTCCCAGCTTTATGTTTAAATTCTACAATATTCGACGTCAATTTGATATACAAAAACAAAAATACATACATTATATACATACACACATACATATTATACATGTACGTATATGTATAAATATGTACATACACGTACATATATGTATATATATATATATATACACATATGCATATATACATATATATATATATATGTATATATATATATATAAGTATGTATATGTATATATATGTGTGTGTGTGTGTGTGTGTGCCCAAAAGTTAGGGAGTGGAGTAGATAAAGTCCAGACTACATATGTTTCATAGCTAGCGGGACTTGGAAGTAGTAAATCATCCAAGCGAGGAGTAGACTACTCTTCAGGCCAAAGATACCTTGATTATATGAAGTTTACATTGTCATTAGATCACGTGTTAACTCGTTGAGGATTCGATCGAATACACACACACCACACACGCACAAACACACACATCCACATACACATGCATACATATGCACACAAGCAAGTATATACAAAATATGCATACACATACTGAGAAGCGTAAATATAGTCTTGCATACAATTTTACGTATACAAAGATATATACACACACATATATACACGTATTTACAAATACACGTGTGCATGTACAAATTCATACGCAAACGTTCACTCACAAATGGATATAAAGCAAACACACACAGATGCATTCATATATCTAAAGGTATGTGCATATACAAAACTATAAACATATATCGAAGCACACACATAAAGCTATCAACGACAGCATTGAAATAATGGGTAAAAAATCCCTTCGCAATAGAAAAGGAAGAAGGTTGCTTCAACTTTTTCCAGTCACAGGGGGTTTCTCAACCCAATATTTGCTTGCTATTGCTTAAAGTTTTATATGTGGGCTTCAAAAAGGAATAATTCCAGATTCTGTCACAAGTCTATAAAATTCTTATGACATCAACAATCTATACATATGGATATATATATATATATATATATATATATATATAGATATAGATATATATATATAGATCGATTTGTATATAAACATATACATACACTCGTAAATATATGCTTACATGTATGCATGTATGTATGAATGTATTATGTATGTATGTATGTATGTATGTACGTGCGTATGTATGTATGTATGTATGTATGTATGTATGTATGTATGTATGTACACATGCGCGCAGATTTTTTTTCTTCTTTTATTCTTTTAATTGTTTCAGTTATGTGATTTCGGCCATGCTGGAGCTTCGCCTTAGAAAGTTTTAGTCGAAGAAATCGACCCCAGGACTTATTCTTTAGAAGCCTAGTACT
>NC_069000.1:42152130-42152757 GCF_001194135.2 Octopus bimaculoides
TATATATATATATATATATATATATATATATATACAAACACACAAAGGTATATATACATATATATAGATATGGAGAGATAGATATGCATGTACATATACATATGTATATATATGCGTGTGTGTATGTGTCTGTGTTTATGTGTATATATATATGTACAGTATGTATATATCTGGGGAACCAGTTCTACAAGCCTAGATGTCATATATTATCCGTCACACACACCCCTCACATTATATATAGTTGTGTATGCCTAAGTATATCTGAGTATGTATGTGTGCGTGTATGTTTTATATATTAGCTCCAGCCCAAATGTGTGTATGCATCTATATATATATGTGTGTGTGTGTGTGTATGAGATAGAGAGGGAGAGAGAGAGAGAGAGAGAGAAAGAGAGGGAGCGCAAGAGAGGAGTATAAATGTACTTGAAGTTGAAACTTTGCCGTGCTCCTGAGGGTTAAGTGGCTAAGTCAACCTTGGCAGCATACGAACCAATAAAATTAGAAATATGTAACAAAATACCTGACACTCCAGCATTTCTTACTGACATAAACCATTCGCTCATTTATCCAATACTCACGCGCACACGTGTGTATGTGTGTGTGTGGTGTATATATATATATATATAT
>NC_069000.1:42153127-42154119 GCF_001194135.2 Octopus bimaculoides
TATGTATGTATATACACACTCGCGCGCAAGTAACACTTGCCATCATTAATTACTTAATGAAAAGAGTAATCTATCTTAATACATTAATAGGTACAGGCATGGCCGAGTTGTTAAGAAGCTCGTTTTGCAACCTCTTGTAGGGTTCAAACTCTGCCTAGAACCTTGAACAAGTGTCGTCTACTCTTTGGGCCTGGGCCGGCCAATGTCTTGTGAGTGAATTTGGTAGACAGAAACTGTGTACAAGGGCATCTATCTATCTATCTATCTATCTATCTATCTATCTATCTATCCATCCATCTATCTATCTATCTACCTGTCTGTCTGTCTATCTATTTATCTTTCTAACCTATCTGTCTTACTCTGTGTGTGTGTGTGTGTGTGTGTGTGTGTGTGTCTTTTGCTTGTGCTTACTCTAACACCACTTGACAACTTGTGTTGGTTTGTTTACGTCTTCGTCTCTTAACGATTCGGCAAAGTAGACTAGTAGAACAATTGAAATCTAAGAACGTGGGTATCGATTTGTTCAACGAAAACCCTTCACTGGGGTGTCCCAACATGGACGCAGTCCAATCACTGACACCGGTGAAAGATGAAAGCTACTGCTACACAGCATTTCTGGTGTATTCTCCGTAAACGAAGCAGCCTCTGGGGCGTTTCCTCTCGCTGCACTTGCTGCGCATTATAAGAATCTTCTGAAAATCTACTGCAGCAGACACGGAAGTAATATAACAAGGTCAGTGGGTTATGTCTGAAGTCTACGTTACCGATACGACTTAAAACGCTTGGTCACATGGTACAACTGGAGGACAGTCGATTGCCAAAATAGGTTCTGTATGGTGAGCTGATTCAGTGCCTGCAATGCAAGCCAATGAAGAATTATAAAAGACGATCCGAAAGATCCGGTGATTAAAAAAAAAAGGTGGGGGGGAAACAGCATTGTCATCAACGTGCCGTAAGTTTATGTACCAAGCAGATGTACTATACACATATAT
>NC_069000.1:42154789-42156176 GCF_001194135.2 Octopus bimaculoides
TATATATATATATATATATGTATATTTAGATACATACATATATATGCATGCACACACATACACACACAACGCACACACACACACATCACACACACACACACACACACACACACACACATACATATATATATATATACACACACAAATATATGCATGTATATGTATATGTATATAAATATGTATATGCAGGTGATTTTATAATTTTGCTAAACCGAAAAATAAAAATAGGACTGCAGGTGATCTGTATGCATTATATACATATATATATATATACATATATAAACTATGGGTTAGAAGTTATGCAACCGTCTAAGGGATAAATGTATCCGTAGGCACTACTGGTGTCTTGCTTAGCTATGTATAGGCCTTGCTGTGCCCTTAACGTAGTTCTCGGGGAGATTCAGCCTGACACAGTGTGACAAGGCTGGTTCCTTTGAAATACAGGTTCAACAGAAACAGGAAGATAGAGTGAGAAAAACTTGTGGTGAAAGAGTACAGCAGGGTTCGCTCCTTCTCCCTCACTGCCAGAGCCTCGTGGAGCTGTAGGTGTTTTCACTCAATAAACACTCACAATGCCCTGTTTCGGAATCGAAACCGCGATCCTACGACCGCGAGTCCGCTGCCCTAACCACTGGGCCATTGCGTTTCCACAGTAGTATATATTATATATAGTTTTCCGAAACTTTAATTTAGGCACGTACCTCGAGAATATATGATTAATAGCTTACGGAATGGTTAATTGATTTAAGTTAGAGATATAATGTATTAATTTAATATTGGTTTTAATTTTATTAATTTATTAATCTGATTTGTTAATATTTTTGTTTTCCTTGATTAGATCGTTCATTTGTTTTCTCACAATTGTGCACTAATATCGATGACGTAATATTCAGCTATTTTAATTAGTAAACAGTTTTGATTCGTCATCATTTCGTAGCTTTCTACACCTTAACACACACACGCACACAAACACAAAGGAATAGTAACGGTTTTTTAAATACACCTGTTGCTAAAAACACACATATCTGAGACTATCAAAAGTCTACTAACACGTTGGTATGTAACTCCTCTCAAACAAATTTTCTACCCTGACTTATATACCCAATTTACTATACTCGATATGAAAATTTAAATTAATTTTTCAAATTGAATTATCTAGGTATGGAAACACCTTTAGGTGTAAAATGAATTGATGTTTATATTTTAATTTCTTCATTTTCTTTTTCTCATACAAGAAAACACACACACACACACACACATTTAAAACAAGGATAAAAATCATGTTAATGATTATTATCAGGTAGTCAGCATAGAAAAAAACAATTTATAGCAGTTTATATTTTAAATTAATAATTATATATATATATATATATATATATATATATAT
>NC_069000.1:42161489-42163654 GCF_001194135.2 Octopus bimaculoides
ACTCCTAAAGACAAACTACTGACATCGAGGGCATGAATACAAGCAGAAATTCCTTTAATAAAAAAGCGGTTTAGTCGTACACCATTGATGATTTCTTGGTCACCATGTACTTCTTTTCCGGTTATGTTCGTACTGATGAGTGGAGAACATGGTAATACATGGTAACCACAATATATATATACAGGCTTCTTTCAGTTTCCGTCTACCAAATCCACTCACAAAGCATTGGTCGGCCTGAGGCTATAGTTGAAAACACTTGCCCAAGGTGCCATGCAGCGGGACTGAACCCGGAACCATGTGGTTCGTAAGCAAGCTACTTACCACATACACACACACACACACACACATTATGTATATATATATACTCTTGTGCCTGGGGAGGGTCATTCTCTTTTGGTGCCTTGCAATTTAACACACGCACCGGTAAAAGTTCCACTCATTTCCTTTTTTATTTTTCTAACATTTTCGTTTCGTCTTGCAACCTTTTCAATGGTTGTTGACTCTGTCCGTTATTCACACTGCGTTCTTTTTGTTTGTTTGCGCGCATGCGTGTGGGTCAGTGTGTGTGTGTTATTTCTTTACTGCCCACAAGGGGCTACACACAGAGGGGACAAACAAAGACAGACAAACGGATTAAGTCGATTATATCGACCCCAGTGCGTAACTGGTACTTATTTATTCGACCCCGAAAGGATGAAAGGCAAAGTCGACCTCGGCGGAATTTGAACTCAGAATGTAGCGGCAGACGAAATACCGCTAAGCATTTCGCCCGGCGTGCTAACGATTCTGCCAGCTCGCCGCCTTGTGTGTGTGTGTGTGTGTGTGTGTGTGTGTGTGTGTGTGTGTGTGTGTGTGTGTGTGTGTGTGTGTGTGTGTGTGTGTGTGTGTGTGTGTGTGTGTGTGTGTGTGCATACACATGTACGTATGTATCCATGCATGCATGTGTATGCATGTATGTGTGTGTGCATATGTATATATGTGTGTACATGTGTATGTATGTATTCTGCATATTCATGTGTTTGTGTTTTATGTATGTGAGTGTGTTTGCATGTCTGTGTGTGTAGCTCTGTCTCCTTGTGTGTGCATGTCTGTGTGTGTGTGTATGGTCATGGGTTTCAGTCTTCATTTGTGTATATGTGTGTATGTGTGCTTGTCTGTTCATATAGCTTATGTACCTATCCATTTGTATGTCTATCTGTTTACTTTCATATCCATATGCCTACATACATGTGCATACACATATACACACACATACACACACATACTTATATCTACATAACAGCCCACTAATTATTCTACTCTACCTGTATAAACTGTGGATATGGGGGTATGATATCTACTACTACGTGTATTTCCTATCTAGTATTGGGGAAGTTTCATTTATGAGGACGTACTCCTGTATTTGTCTGAGTGGTGGGTCCTTTGCGTGCTTGGATAAGATACGGATGTCAAGTTGACCCAGGTTGCCCCCATGTTGGTCTTTGGCATGTTGGTAGAGTATGGAGGACTGTTTTTTGTCGTCATATTTTCTCAAATGTTCATTTAGTCGTTCTGAACAATGCTCCTAGATGTCTCCCCTGTGTATGTCATGTTCATGTCTTTACAAGCACATTCTATGCATCTTATGCTGTAAACTACATTTCTATCTCTACAGTTAATGCCAGGGCTAATCCTACATACCATGCAGTTACATTGGTGCATATGGTATTCTCAAAGGGGTACGTCCTACATGTTATGATCCCTGGCTTTCCAGCAATCTTAATGTTGAGTTTGGCCTCCTTCAGAGCTTTCCGAAATCTACGGGCTAGTTCTCCATGGACTGTGACCTCTACAAACATCACTCTTTGACATTTGTCGGTTTTATACCATGTGTTCACCCTGTTTGCTTTGTCACGGGGCAGGTACCAGTGGTATCATTACATCTTAACTAATTTCTTTCTAGAATGAAATTAGATAACATTACATGTAATGATACCAGTGGCACATGCCCTAGATATAGAAACAAAGACTGGAATAAGATGCAAGGAACTTGATACAAGTGTCTTCTGCTATGGCCTCGGACCGACCAAAGCCTTGTAAGTGGATTTGGTAGACGGAAACTGAAAGAAACCTTTCGTGTGTGTGTATATATATATATATATATATATATATATATATATATATAT
>NC_069000.1:42165076-42166096 GCF_001194135.2 Octopus bimaculoides
CAGGCTTACAAAGAATAAGTCCCGGGGTTGATTACTTCGACTATAAGGGCGTTGCTCCAGCATGGCCACAGTCAAATGACAAACAAGTAAAAGAATAAATGAGAATATATATATATATATATATATATATATATATATCCGTGCGCGCGTGTAAGTGTGTGTATGAAAGACGCATGGGCCAGTGGTTAGGACGTTTTTCTCAAGATTGCCTGGTCGTAGTTTCGTTTCCTGGACAGGCGCTTCGTTGTGCTCTTTTGCAAAACTCTTCACCTCACGTGGCTCAGCGATCACCTCGATACCAGACGTGTGGTACACGGTGCATCTGTTCAGGGGTAATTATAGTTTGATGGAGGAAGCGACCTTATGTACAGCGCAGATATTTGATTACTATAAACGAATCATTCTTCAGCAACAAATTCCAGAACAGGCTTTCTTGGACGTCTTTAATTTTTTAATCTTTTACTTGTTTTAAGCATGAGACTGCGGACATTCTGGAGTACCACCTTGAAGAATTTTTAGTCGAATAAAACACAACCCCAGTACTTTTATTTCTTAAAGCCTGGTGCCTATTCTATCGGTCTCGTTTTGCTTCGTTCAGTCTAGGTTCCCCAAATCCACTCAAAAGGATTTGGTCAGCCTGAGGCTATAGTAGAAGACACTTGCAAAAAAAGCCATGCAATGAGGCTGAACCCGGAACCATGTGGCTGGGCAGCAAATTTATTATCAGACCGGAAACCAATCTAAGTTTATTCATGGTGTATTTTGAGAAATATTTACTGCCAAAGCTTTCAGTAAACAAGTTACCGCTATATTCTGTCGTTGCTGCTATATTCTGTCGTGCGATTTCCTCGTCTCAGGACTGGAAATGTGGATTCGTTAGAGATTTTTTTGAAGTTTTGATACGTCGTAGCTTTTGCGCCTTTCTTGTCAAGAATGTATTAACGAACTGGGTAAATTCGAGTTTCTCGCATCTACTCTCGGGTAGAAATGAATGTGTTTATGTACACACACCGATATATA
>NC_069000.1:42166202-42171479 GCF_001194135.2 Octopus bimaculoides
ATTGTCTATATCTATCTAAACATTCAACATACATCAGCCACAGACATATTCTTTATATATACATATATATTTATATGTGTGTGTGTGTGTGTGTGTGTGTGTGTATGTATGCATATATGTATATATATTTAGCTTTGAATGTGCGCGTGCGTGTGTATTTATATATATTGCGTATGTTCATATATTGGTAGAACATTTTATAGAACGGTGTAAGCAGAGAGAGAGAGGGGGGGAAGAAAGAAAGAAAGAAAGAAAGAAAGAAAGAAAGAAAGAAAGAGATAGAAACATCTATACAGAATCGACACATATAGAACTCAAACACATACACATACACACACACACAGGTACACACATGGCATCTATTAATGTAGATCTTAGTGTATGTTTTTTTCTGAGAGTACAATAAACGGTTGTCTATTGACTTCGGAATAAGCTTGTGAAGTGGGTATCATATTTCTTGCATTGAATGTTAGCATGCCCCAAAACCTGTTATGCACACACACACGCACACACACACATTCCAGATACATTCATAAGAAAATACACGTGTTTATTTATAAATACATACATATATGTATTTATGTACGAATATATATATTTGGTTGGTGCACAATTATTGCGGCTTTTTTTCAACAAATTCTATTCAAGAAAAACAATAACAATATTTAACGAAAACATCTTTAAATGACAGTCTGACCGTCTGCCAAGCAAATGGGAAGCAGTAATTGAAGTAGATGGTGAATATGCTCCGGAATAATCATTTAAAGATTTTTTTTATTACATGCTGTTACTGTTTTTATCGAATAAAATTTGTTGAAAAAACCTGTAATAATTATGCACCAACCCTATATATATATATATATGTGCACACACAAATATATGAATATATATATATATGCACATTTATATACATATGTAGGTATCTCTCTCTCTCTCTCTCTCTCTTTCTCTCTAAGCACAAACACAGAATGGAAGAGGTCGATTAATATACACCCATCATACGCATGTTCGAATGCAAATAAACAACTAGAGGCACACGCATATATTCTTCAATTCTTTTATTCTTTTACTAGTTTCAGTTATTTGACTGGGCCATGCTGGAGTACCGCCTTTAGTCGAAACAAAATGAGCCCAGGACTTATTCTTTGCAAGCTTGCGACTTATTTTATCGGTCTCTTATCGAACCACTATGTTACAGGAACATAAACACACCAGCATCGGTTGTCAAGGGATGGTGGAGGGACAAACACAGACATATACATATATACGACAAGCTTCTTTCAGTTTCCGTCTACCAAATCCACTCACAAGGCTTTGGTCGGCCCGCGGCTATAGTAGAAGACACTTGCCCAAGGTGCCACGCAGTGGGATTGAACCCGGAACCATGTGGTTGGGAAATAAGCTTCTTCCCACACAGCCACGCCTGTTCGTAAATAATATATATGTACATTTTTATATATAGATATTGTATATGCATGTATAGGTATACATGCGCTTATGTGTGTATGTGTGTGGGTGTGTAAGTATGGGTGTGTATGTATGTATGTGTTTGTGTATGGATATGTTCGTGTATGTGTGTGCGTGCATATGTGTGTGTATTAATACATTTAGAAATATATACATGCATATCTGATATATTTAATATGTATAAAAATTAATAAATGAATTACATAAAATGAGGAGTCACGTAGTCACCTGCATTAGCTTACATCTGTTTCTGATATTAGAAACTGCGCATCAAGCGGTGAATGACAAAATAGAATTCTTTATTTATTGAAGGCACATGGCCTCGTGGTTGGCAGGTTGCACTCACGATCGTGTTTTCGATTCCCCAGACCAGCTGCGCTTTGCCATTCTTGAATAAAACACATCATTTCACGTTGCTCCAGTCCACTGAGCTATAAACGATTAGCTCTGCGATGGGCCGACTCTCCGTTCAGAAGGAAAGCCAGCGGGATGGAAGGCATCATTTCAAGGGTATAGTAATACGAGAAAGCGCATAATGATCAGCGATGTGAATACAACAAACGATATTCAGTTTGTTATAGCGACATTACATTGTTTTCTACAAGAAAGAAACACGATGCTCTGGGTGCGTGGTTACCTACAGCAGAAACAGCTGTACGGCAATGAAGTTGATTGCTCGATTCGTGTTCGCCTGTCATTGATTTATTACTTAATATTATGCTCCGTACTCACCTTATGTTTCATATTACAGAGCGAAGGACGTGATACCATTCACACCTTACTAATACCGTGAGGTATAAGAACACCGAGTTCTAACATCTGGTCTTCACTGTCATGGATAAGTGGAAGCAATTAATGTAATGTACATACACGCGCAAGTACAAGAGTGGCTGTGTGGTAAAAAGCTTGCTTCCAAACCACATGGTTCTGGGTTCAGTCCCATTGCATGGCACCTTGGGCAAGTGTCTTCTATTATAGCCACGGGCCGATCATAGCCTTGTGGGTGTATTTGGTAGTCGGAAACTGTAAGAAGCCTGTCGTATATATATATCTATATATATGTGTGTCTGTGTATGTACGTATATTTATATTTACAGATATGTAAGTATTTAAGTACATGCGTGTGTGTGTGTGTGTGTGTGTGTGTGTGTGTGTGTGTGTGTGTGCGCGCGCATGTCTGTGCCAGTGTTTGTCCCTCACCACGGTGTTGGTGTGTCCATGTGCCCGTAACTTAGCGATTCGGCAAAAAAACCGATAGAATAAGAACTATACCTAAAAACAAGTCCTGGGGTCGATTTGCTCGACTAAAACTCTCCAAGGCTGTGCTCTAGCATGGCTGCACTCAAGTGACTGATGCAAATAAAAGAAAAAAAAAGATACATTCACGCAGCCATACACACGCACGCGCGTATACTGAGTCACGCAACTTCTTTGTGGAGCAAAAGAGTCAAAGGTTTTTACATAGATTGCGCAACCCTTCAGTTCATCCTAACTTTACCGAACCATGCAGTAACCACATACAGTCTTGACTCTACGCGCCAGACTTGCGTTGATTCCATAAAGGAAGATTTTGAGAACTTCCCCAGATGCCAAGACAATCCTTGTTTCTTAGGACCCCCACCCCCACTCCAAGAAAGAAAAAAGAAAAAATTCTTAAGCTCTTTTCATATCAAGAAAACACAACTACACGGCATTTCATCTAAATGAGAGTGGCACTGAGGCAGGGTTCTCACAGTCGCTCCAAATTCTGGGTTTTGCTATCATCATTGATCTGCCTCCTGGAGAAAACACATCTTTAGTATATCTAGAACCACGTCCCAAACATAAGCCCTTCACTTCAGGGCCAGAAAATATTTCACGTCTAGCAGTTGCTGATACTCTACAAGGGCCATGTGAGGCCCTCAGAGGAATACTACTTCCATACTCGAGACACTACTGTTACTGTAAACACTGAAATCCTAGAGTACACCTAGTGAAGGGCCAGTTGACTGATTTGCATTCGATTATTAATACGAATCTTCACTCAGCCTCTGGCCCACACGTCTGCTGTCACCAAGCCCTCACTATTCTGTTGCTAATCTAATGGCCTCTAGTCCCCAGAGCTGGCTGCACATATTCATCTTTCAGTCAAGCACCCCGACTAACTGGTAACTGTACTTTTCGTTACTCATTTTGCGTCAACCCCGCTCGGCCCCGAACAAACTCATATGCTCCTACTCCTCCCCCACCTACACAAAACATTGGACCTCTGGAATCTTTTCCGTGTTCGTGTCTTTTCCAAACGTGTTGCCATGCAACAGTTAAAATAGAATATTGATAGCATCGACTTAACATCAAAAGGTGATCCATCTTTGAGGGCCTGCAAAGGACATGTGCGCCGCTCAGACTCAGAAAGTACACACACACGCATATATATACATATATAAATATATATATAATCTTTTACTTGTTTCAGTCATTAGATTGCGGCCATGTTGTGGCACTGTCTTCAAGAATTTTGAGCCGAATGAATCGGCCCCAGTACTTACAATCGTTTTGCTAAACTTGGTACTTATTCTATCGGTTACTTTTGCCGAACCGCTAAGTTACGGGAACGTACACACACCAACACTGGTTGTCAAGCGGTAGGGCAGGACATAGACACAAAGACACACACACATATAACACATACACACACATCATATCCACTCATAATGCTTCTATTGAGATGCATTATCAACGATTTAATTAGCTTGCACGTGCCTTCCACAACCTCGGCCTGAGGCTATAGAAGACCCTTGACCAACGTGCCACGTAATAGGACTAAACCCGGAACCAGGCGATTATAAAGCAAGCTTCTTACCACACAGTCATGCCTGCGCCAATGTGTGTATGTGTGTGTGTGTGTGTGTGTGTGTGTGTGTGTGTGTGTGTGTGTGTGTGTGTGTGTGTGTGTATGTGTATACGATGTAAAAGGGAATTAACGGTTTCCCATGCATTCCTTTGTACAGTATAGTCTGTCTTCTACTATAAATTATTCTGCACTTAACATAAGATACAAATTTATCTTGATAAGAAACAAACGCTGTTTTTCTCCCATCCCATAACATACATTAAATTAATAGCATCTAATAAAAAAAACACTAGTTCCCGTAAAAAAAAAACGGATAAAGGTAATAAACTGATGAGGTATGTCTTTTGTATATAGTTTTTACAACCCTCCTCCATATGATTTCACTCTAAAAAACAGCAAAACAGGAAAACTTTGAGAAAAATGGTTTAGTAGCCACCAGCTGCGTATATTTTGGTTAATTAATCGATCATTTGATGGATTGTTGAAGCATCCCTACCATCGCTTGACAACCGATGCTGGTGTGTTTACGTCCCCGTAATCTATGAGTGTGCGTGTGTGTGTGTATACACACACACACACATATATAAGCAAACACATATACACAAGTACACAGTTACGTATGCATAGGCATTTACTTATGCTTACGACTGTACACATACATCCGTATATGTATCCATCAACAGTTGGCCTTAACTTACAAGTAAAATGGCGACTATTTGTATCCGTGACAGCATTGTTTTCCCGCCATAGATACACCAATTGATGTATCAGAGAGGAACTGAGCCAGAGATAAAAGCAAAGGCAAATATAAATGAACCATCAGTGGAATGCTTTGAGATTTCATTAAAACTAACAACAAAAAAAAAGCAATCTTTGTTATCGGCTATATATATATATTTGTGTGTGTGTGTGTGTGTTGGAGTGTGTGCGCATATCTTTCGATCCATCTTCATCTCGTTCTCCCTGTGTATATATAT
>NC_069000.1:42172011-42174753 GCF_001194135.2 Octopus bimaculoides
TGTGTGTGTGTGTGTGTGTGTGTGTGTGTGTGTGGTGTGGTGTGGTGTGGTGTGGTGTGGTGTGGTGTGGTGTGTGTGTGTGTGTGTGTGTGTAAACTGTAAGGTCAAACTCGTAACACCGTGAGAAATCTAGGTTAATTTAATTATGCATTTAACACACACATAAAACCCCACCGCCACACGAACACATACACGCTAACACACACACACATACATGCAGAGAGAGAGAGAGGGGGAGGGAGAAAGTGAGTATATACCAACCGATATGTAGATATATATGTTTATATTTAGTGAGGATAGATAGATAGATAGATAGATAGATAGATAGATATAGACATATATATAGATATACATACATACATACATGCATACATATTCTCCAATTCTCTTACTCTCTTGATTGTTTCAGTCGACTGCGGCCATGCTGGAGCACCGCCTTTAGTCGAACAAATCGACCCCAGCCTAGTACTTATTCTATCGGTTCTGTTGCCGAACCGCTAGGTTACGGGGGCGTAAACACACCAACATCGGTTGTTAAGCGAGTGGGGGGACAAACGCAGGCACAAAAATTCACACACACACACACACACACACACATATATATATATATATGCGACGGGCTTCTTTTAGTTTCCGTCTATCAAATCAGTAAATACACATACATATATACATTATATATCGTCATAGAATTTGAGTATATATATATATATATATATATATGTACGTGTTTCTGTATGTGTATACCGGTCCTTGGTAGTACGATAAGTATCTCCGCCTGTCACGCGGGAAACCTGGGTGCGATTTCCCACCGAAGAGGAGCGTATGCTCACAGGAGCAGGTGTGGCTGTGTGGTAAGGAGCTTACTTCCCAACCGCATGGTTCCGGGTCCAGTCCCACTGCATGGCACCTTGGGTAAGCGTCTTCTACTATAGCCTCGGGCCGACCAAAGTTTTGCGAGTGGATTCAGTAGACGGAAACTGAAACAAGCCCGTTGTGTGTGTGCACACGAGTTTATATATATATATATATATATATATATATGTGTTGGAAGGTTTGGAAGTGATGTACAGGAATTATATATTAGAAAAAATAATAATCAGGTACTCAGATATCTGGATGGTTTTACATTTACAGATTTTTATTCATATGTCACATATGTTATAAATTAGCGCTTTCACTTAGTCTTGTAGGGTTTTCAAATTTTGATTTCACCTTGAGAAGCTGTCTCTTTTTATAGTATTATTGAATGTGTAGGGGTGGAGAGAGATATATAGGATAGTAAAAGAGGGTGAGGGATGGAGGGAAAAATGAGAGAGAGAGTGTGTGTGTGTGTGTTTTTGTGTGAGTGTTTTTGTGTTGGTGTATGTGTGTGTGTTTGCCTCTGTGTGTGCCTGTGTGTGTGTGTATATATATATATATATATATATATATATATATATATATATATATATATATATATATAAATTAGACGGACTTTTTTATTCTTGAAAGATTTGGTTTCATTAATGAAGTGGAAACAGCTGTAATTTATGAGATGTATCATTTGTTTGTATAAAATAATTAAATTATTTGATTGTTCAATTATTGCTTTGGCTTCCATTTCTAATATATATTTATATATCGATAAAGTGTATGTTTATCTTATTTATTTACCTATTTGTTACGAGCGTTAGTTCATAAGATTGTTATTGATATAGGTAATAAAAACCAGTACATTCTTCGGATATTTAATATTCCTTTGGTGGTTATTCAGCGCCTTGCTAAATTGTTATATATATATATATATATATATATATATATATATTGCACTGAATATTCAACAAAAAGTATTCTATCTCGCGAGAGATAGATATGTAGCTTGTGCCTATTACTAGTATTTAAAGACATGTATTGTGTCCTTTAAATAATATATATTCAAGGCGGTGCTCCAGCATGGCTACAGTCAAATGACTGCAACAAGTAAAAGAATATATGTAACATATGATATAATTATAAGCAGGGAAAATTTCAGCCATTCTTCCGCAGACTGAAAAAAATGATGAACAACCTAAATCGATTTCTGAACCTTATTGGGTTCTCATGAGAGGCGTCTACATCATTCTGACAGTCTCCAGAGAAACTAGCAGCCAAACTGTTTATATACTCAACACGATGCAGCATTTACTCTATGAAGGAGTCCGTAATTTGCATACCAAAAGTGTTTAACACTCTATAAATACCAGCGACCTGTCAACGGGGATCTTAGTTCACACAGTATCAAGGTATGATATATTAAATATGTAACATATGGTATAATTATAAACAGGGCAAATTTTAGCTATTTCTCCGCAGACTGATATATATATATATATATATATATATATATATATATATATATATATATATATATATATATATATATATATATATATATATACACACGCACACACACACACACATATATACGTTTATATGCATACATATATACGTATGTACATATGTATGTATACATGTATGCATTCGTCCAGACGTATAGGTACAAATTAATATATAAAACTAACACATAACGAACAAAACATAGACTCTCAGAATCGTAAACGTAGATTCAAACAGAACAGTTCTTGTTCTAAAAACATCCGGTTCTAGACGTATATATATATATATATATATATATATACTGCACTTAAATACACATGCCAACACACACTTCTGGCTATAATTTACATATTTATTATATATCATGTATATATATATATATATATA
>NC_069000.1:42175271-42178965 GCF_001194135.2 Octopus bimaculoides
TTCCATTTTTTTTTCTTTTGTTTCCAGTAAGGCGTTCCTTATCTTTTATCTCTTACTTGTTTCAGTCATTATTCTATGTCCATAAAACGGTGAGCTGGCAGTATCGTTAGCTCGCCGGACAAAATGTTTATCGGTATTTGGTTCGTCCTGACGTTCTGTGTTCAAATTCCGCCAAGGTCGACTTTGCCTTTCATTCCCTTTCGGAGTCGATAAAATAAGTACCTGTGGAGCACCGAAGTCGATGTAATCGACTCGCTCCTTCCGCCCCTCCAAATTTCAGGCCTTGTATCTGTATAAAGGATTATTCTGTGGCCATGCTGAGGCACCGCTTTGAAGTCTTTAGTAGAAATGATCGACCCCCCCACCACCACCACCACCACCACCTAATCATCCGATGCCGAATTATTTTTCAAAGTATGGTATTTATTTACCGGCCTCCTTTGCCCAACCGCTACTCTACAAAGAGGTAAACAAACCAACAGCTGTTGTCAAGCGATGGTGTGACGTCATATTTTCTCTATAACTTTTATAATTTTTTGTTTCTTTGAGCATCAGTCTAATAATATTCACAGTGAAGGTCTCTTGAATTTGAGCTTCTTTTTGTATGATTGTATATATTCATATACATACATATATATGAATATATATATATTCACATACATACATATATATGAATATATATATTCACATACATACATATATATATTCACATACATACATATATATATTCACATATATATGTATATATATATATATATATATATACACGCTAATCGATCAATGAGAATTAGTGTTCAACACCTCATTGGTGGATAAATATTCTTCATTTGTGGCTTAAGAAGGCTACCTCTGGTTTCATGCCGAGAATTATCAGCAATAGCGAAGCCTGTCACCTTGGGATGTTGGCACCCCTCTCCATCCTGGAGGGAAAAAATATATATGTGTGGGTGTGTGTACTAATTTCAGTTATAAGGCACCATTTAGTCTAAGGCTCTAACAAGAGTCACTTGTTCAAAATGTTACGCAGTCAGACTGAAGCCATAATCATGTGGCTGAGAAAATTTTCTTAACCTCGCAGGCATGCTTATTGGCGTCCATGTGAAGCCAGGAAGTCATGACAGTAAAAGAAAATGCCAGTTTATCTTTAAGATAACAAGAATAAAATGGAAAGCATAACACGGAAGAAAATGGCAAAGAATAGCTAAATATTTCAGCTAAATCTTCAGTGGAATTCTTCTCTAAGCACACCATATAACCCCGCATAGCTTTTTATTTTTTGGAATTTTTAGAAAATTTTAGAGAATTTGTTTTGCACACGGGAATTCACATGATTATGAAAAAATTCTGTTTTAGTTTCTCGAATTTAAAAAAAAAACAATTTTAGTTCAAGTTTTCAAATGTTTTTCTTCAAATCAGAGTTTAAAATACGAGCGGTCTGAATTTTTGGCTTACATCCCAGCTTACATCCCAAAATTTCAGGTCTTGCGCCTTTAGTAGAAGGGATTATATTTACTTCTAAAAGTTGAAAGGCAAAATCGACCATGGCGACTTTGCTTTCATATTTTAGATCGATGCAATCGAACACAGCATTTTGCTGATATTTTAGTTTATCGGCCCCCGACCGCCCAAGAATGAAAGGCAAAGTTAACTTTGTCAGTATTTGAACTCGAAACATAAAGAGCCAGAAACAATAGTGCAACGTATTTTGTCTGCCACTCAAACGACTTTTAATTCGGATTTCAAGGCCCGCAGGCAAATGACTGAAACAATAAAAGAATATCGAGGTTGATTGAAGAAAGAAAGAAAGTAAAAGAAAGAAAGAAAGGAGAAAAGAAAGAAGGAAAGAAAGAAAGAAAGAAAGAAAGGGACAAAGAACAGGTAGGAGAAAAAAAACATACGCAAACACGCACACACGCACACACACACACTCACACACAGTATATGTAAGATGTGAGATGTACGTACGTTTGCATATATGTCTATATGTGTGTATATATATGTGTGTGTATATTTATATATATATGTGTGTATGTATGTATATGTATGTATATGTATGTATATATGGCGGAACGGAAGCGAATATGGAAAGAAGGTAAAACAGGAAGTCGTGGGTGAAAGGAAGAGGAAGAGCTGAAAAAGTGAGAGGAGACGAGAGAAATAAATGTGATAAGATTGTAAAATTATTTCAGAGACATCTGGTTAATATAAGAATAATGTGGAGTGTGTACGGCGCGGGTGAGCATCCATACACACACACATAATTATATACATACATATTTTCATGGTACCCAAGAGAAACCGGAATTTCGCCATATCATTTCATTCACATAGTCTTACATATTTCCCCTTTTATCGCCTTCAAAGTATTCACAACTCTGTCACCGATTTGCTGTGTCATGCTTTGTATTAAAAAATAAGCTATAAATGAGGTCCAGTCGATGTGTTTGTGAATCTGAGGTTTTCTCCATTTTCTAATTATTTGCATTGGTCCCTCATAAACTTCAGTTGTTATCTGCATTCTACGTGCCAGCTGTGTCTGCACACCAATGCCTGAGGATAATACGAGTAACGGATACCGATAGTATATACGGATATTTTATCCCTTAGTCAGTTATTATAACCACTAACTCTCTCTCTCTCTCTCTTATATATATATATATATATATATATATATATATATATATATGACGTGTCTTTCAGTTTCTGTCAACCAAGACCACTCACAAGGCTTTGGTCGACACCAGGCTATAGTTGAAGACACTTGCACAAGGTGCCACACAGTGGGACTGTACCCGAAACCATGTGGTTGGGAAGCAAGCTTCTTACCATACTGCCACACGTCTATATTATTTTCTACTCTAGGCACAAGGCCCGAGATTTTGGGGGAGAGGACCAGTCGATTAGATCGATCCCAGTACGGAAAGGATGAAAGGCAAAAATCAACCTCGGCGGAATTTAAACTCAGGACGTAAAGAAATGGACAAATATATCAAAACAAGAAGGGTGAAGGCCGAAGATCGACCCGCGCCATCTGGTGGTGAATTTTGAACTCATAAACGTCACAAATGAAAATATAGAAGTTGTATGGACATAACACAAACGAAGTGCCACAATGTGGTTCGCCGGTCGCTCTACCGATTCTACCGCTCACCACCCAAAATTTCGAGAGCGCTGATAAATAAATACATATAGAAATAAATATCAGATAAGAGTTGGAAATATTTGAAGGAAGTGAAAGAGATTTTTAGTATGGAGTTTGTGATAGAGAACATCCTTCGAAAACATGGACGATAGACATAGACAGAAAAGGTTAAAGAGTTGGAGCTGACATTTCATGAAACTCTTCCCGCCCTAATATGTGTGAGTGTGTGTGAGTGTGTGTGTGTGTGTTAGAGTGTGTGTGGGCGTACAAATTATATTTCTGTGTGTGATGTGTGAGGTATATAAATCTCTGCTTTTCTCTACCTGCTTGAATATACACGCGCGCGCGCTTACACGCACACAAAAATACACATACGCGCGCACACACACACATGTACACACGCAGGCGTAGAAGTGCGGTGAGAAGTTTGATTCCAAACCACATGGTTCTTGGTTCTGTCCCATTGCGTGTACCTCGAGCAAGTGACTTTTACTATAGCCCTTGGTCGACTAGAGCATTGTGATTGGATTTGGTAGACGGAAACAGAAAGAA
>NC_069000.1:42178975-42179650 GCF_001194135.2 Octopus bimaculoides
ATATATATATATATAGTATATATGTATTTACAGTGTGATGCAAAAGAAAGTGTACAGTTATGAAAAAAGAAAGCACGTACAATACTTATTTATTTTTATCAAAAATATTAAATGTTGCGTTAAAAGTTTTATTATAGTTATGGTAAATCTATTATGATTAATGACAATGAAAATATCAAAAATGAGGCTGACTAATTTAATGTGCTAATAATTTTAATGAATTAAGCATTGTAGCTTCATGTGATATTTACTGTATACCTACTTTTGCACAGGCTCCCTGTATATATATACAGGGAGAGAAAGTTATACAATATATATGATTGGGTCGTGTATGTATATGTTGTATTGATGTCTAAGTGGACTTTCTCCTTTATGCATAGATATATATCTGTATATATATATATATATATATATACACTTATACATATGTAATGTCATATGTATAAAAGCTATTTAATGATGGGTGTACGTAAATAGTTGTGTTTATGCGCATAGAGTTAAATACCAGGTTGGTGTCTGACGTGGGGTAACACACTTCATGGGCAGAGAGCTGATCTTTAGTTTTGACGGCCACATTATCTTTGAGATAGAGAACACTGAAAGAAAATCTACAATGTACGTACATATATATATATGTATATATATATATATATATATATATATATATATATATAT
>NC_069000.1:42179660-42182167 GCF_001194135.2 Octopus bimaculoides
TATATATACACATACATATATATGTATATATACATATACATACATATATATATACACACATACATACATATATACACTTACATACATACATATATACACTTACATACATATATATACACATACATATATATGTATATATACATATACATACATATATATATACACACATACATATATATATATATATATATATACACATACATATATATATATACATACATATACATATATATACATACATATACATACATACATATACATATACATACATACATATATATATATATATATATATGTAGTAGTAGTAGTAGTACGCTGGATGAAATGCTTAGAAGTATTTCGCTCGTCGCTACGTTTGCCGAGGTGGACTTGCCTTTCATCCTTTCGGGGTCGATAAATTAAGTACTAATGAAACACTGGGGTTTGATGTAATCGACTTGTCCCCTCCCCACAAATTTCAAACTTTGTGCCTGTTGTAGAAAGGCTTATTATTATCATTGTCATTATTATTATTATTATCATTATTATTGTTGTTGTTGTTGTTGTTGTTATTATTATCGTTATTATTGAATGTTCAAAGGAACGGATATATATGTCAGAGCTTCAGGGAAGAGTAATTTTTAAACCGGATTACCAAATGAAAATGGTTTTTTATCTTCCCCTTTTGGTTCATTTCAACAACAAAAAATCTCGTATATCTGCACATCCGACACATTACACAGGGATGAAAAAATGGCTCGTCGTAACATTATTTTACTTTGATTTTTACCGTGTAGATTTCTGCCGTCGGCCATTTACAATATTTATTCATGTTTCAAGATGGCCGCTTCAGAAAGTAACAGGAAGTCGTGCCAGTCAAAACGGCAGTAGTATTAGATTAATTTATGTAAACAAATACAACTGAAATTTATTTCAAACAGGAAAATAGACTAAAATACGACGTTGAGAAAGTAAACAAAGCAACAGACATCACAGGTATACAACGGAAAACATGGAAAAGTATAATGTTGAACACGTTAATTTCAATGGACAAAAATACCAAGACAAACAGGATAAACTGCAATATCACCATGAGCAACATTTCAAGGTTTACGAAGGTTTTGGGTCATGATGAGCAGCTCGACATTAGCTAGGTCAAGAAAAACGAGTAAATATGGACAAGGTGTGTTGAAAATGTGAATGCCTTCTTGCCTCGAAGAATTCATCGCAGAAAGAGGGAATGGAAGTTGACATATTTCTGGGGTTTCTTTTTCAGACGGAATGAAGGTTTTCTATCTGCCCTCAAAAGGTCTTGAAGAAACACCGGCTGATGTGTTACAGGATATATGGTTAGTGTATAGAAACGTATACTTGTTGCTTGCGAACTAGGAAGAAACTAGAAAGGGGGAAGAGCTCGCACTCGTACACACAGACTGAAGTTACAGAACGGAGAAAAGATTATGGTCAGAAACATTGATACTGGCATTTATTCTTCTTTTGTCTGTACAATATGGGTAGGTGCACGCCTACATGATCCGCAAAAGCATGTGACACGACGTGGCTTGTATAGACAGCAAGAACTTGGAGCATGAGAGTTACCGCTTTTAAAGATCACTAAACCACGTGCCTCCATTAGGAAGGAGATTGCTGGGGAATGGAGTAGAATATGGTCAGAGACATTGAGTTACCCTTATTCAGCCTAGCTGGTACTTTTTCCACCTTATCTGGGTGGGTTGCGCTTATTTGTTTTTGTGTCCTAAATGTTGAAACCTGTTCTAATATATTGTATCACGTTTCCGACCACCCCAGGTGTTATGTCTATATATCTCCATATATAAACAGGCGCACGCACTTGTGTGTTTATATATAATACATCTAATATGTGTGTGTATACATATATATACACATACATAAATATACCTTACATGTGTATATAACCACACACACATAATCCTATATAGATTCGTGTATGCATACACACGTATGCGTCAGAGAGAGTTGCTGTAAGCATATGTATGCATGTATGTGTACATGTTTCTAAGTATGAGTGCGTGTGTGTGTACGTATATGTATTCTTATATAAACATATATATATGTATATGTGTGTATGTGAGCGTGTATATGTGAGTGTCTATCTATCTATTTTTCTTTATATATCAGTAATCCCTCGCCATTTCGCGGTTCTCCTACCGTGGTTTATTATTTAAGCTTACGTCGATTCCTCTGTGGTGTTGTTTTGCATTTATAATAAAATAAATATATACAAATTATAAAAATAACAAAACAAAATATACAGTACAGTACTGTTTCTACTTCGCGGATTTTCACCTATCGCGGGGGGTTTTGGAACGTAACGCCCGTGAAAGTCGAGGGATTATATATAGTGAATCCAAACAAAGAAGAAAAAGCAATAACGCAAAGATGTGGTACAAGTACTGTATTATCAGACGCTCAGGAAAGGAAGGAAAGAGGATAAATATATATATATATATATATATATATATATATATATATATGCGTCTACACAC
>NC_069000.1:42182227-42183515 GCF_001194135.2 Octopus bimaculoides
CGTGAAAGTCGAGGGATTATATATAGTGAATCCAAACAAAGAAGAAAAAGCAATAACGCAAAGATGTGGTACAAGTACTGTATTATCAGACGCTCAGGAAAGGAAGGAAAGAGGATAAATATATATATATATATATATATATATATATATATATATATGCGTCTACACACTCAAATACACACACACACTGTGCATGCACTTCAGATGTATAGACCCAGTATACCTCCACATTCAGGAAATTAACCCGGATCTTAAGGACAAATACCTCGAGGAAATATCTGATTCATCTTCCTCTAAATTCTCTCTCATTCTTTCTTGCTCCCCCTCTGTCTGCTTTTTCTCATTCTTTCTCCCACTTTGTCTCTCTCTCTCTCTCCCCTTCTTCCTCTCTCCTTCCCGTTCTCTCTATCCATCTCCCTCTTCTTCTCTCCTTCACGTCCTCTTTCTCTCTCTCTCTCTCTCTCTCTCTCCCCTCTTTTACGGATTCCAATGGCTGCCAACATCTAATTTACATAATTTGCACTCCGCACCTCGATGTTTGCCAACCTCGTTGTCTGTTTGTCTGCTTGCCTGTCTGTCTACCTTCAGTCCGCTTGTCTTCACGTCTGTTTGGATTGTTGATTCACACACAAACATTTTTATATGTCTGTATATATATATATATATATGTACATACCTACATATATGTGTATATATACATGCATATATGGGTATAGGACAAAGAAAGACGTAGACAGAAAAACATAGAAAACGAACTTTTTTCGAACAACGATAAAAAAACAGAGAAACGAGACATGCAACATAAAGAACATTCCCTTCATCAGTTGTCCCCTGTTTTATCTACTCTACGTTTCGAAGGTAAGGACAAGACGCGACTTCGTTAAAACAGTCCTTCCTGCAAAGCAAATTAAATAAAATTCGGGATTTTTTGCTGAGGGTGAAAGTGTTAACAAGAACAGGACAGTGAGAATAAAACAGTAAACGTAACTATTGATCTAGAATTAATCGATTGTAGTCTTACCGATTGCCAGAATGCATCGGTTGATCGCCAGAAATGTTAGAACTTCGCGAAAAAAAAATACTTTACCATATTTCTTCTGTTTTTTTTTTCTTTTACGTTTGGAGTTCAAATCCTGTCGAAGTCAACTTTGCGCAGGTGCAGAAGCTGATGTGCAGTAAGAATTTTGCTTTCCAACCACACGATTCAGGGTTCAGTCCCACCTCGTGGCACTTTGGGCGCGTGTCTTCAACTATAATTCCGGGCCAACCAAATCCTTCTAAGCTGGTT
>NC_069000.1:42184567-42186341 GCF_001194135.2 Octopus bimaculoides
AACTTGTATCTCCATGATCTGTCATTAATCTGATAGAAATTGTTGTTCAATCGTAGCTGAATTGTTTCTTCTTTATTTGATTAATGAGTAGTGAAAAAATTTGCAACTGGAACCATTTTACGCTATCAGCGGGGAAAAAAAGGAACTAAGTGCAAGGGCTGCGGCAAGAAAAAAATAATACCGTGGAAGGCCCGAGACGTTTCAAGGAAGGTGGCAGCAGCCTCGAAGACAAATTAGGGTCAGGAAGACCTTTTGGTGGGGAAGATGAGGCCTTGCTTGAAATGGTTGAACAACAGCCAAGCAGAAGCACTCATACATTGTCAGAAGAACTAGGTCCTTCGCAAAGAACCATCAACTGACACCTCCATAAGCTGAACCTTATAAAGAGAGACAGTCAAGAGGCTCCTCATGAAATGACCAATGATCAATGAACTGACCAAATGTTCAACGACGTTTGAACATTTGCAAACCACTGCTGACAAATCCTCGAAATGTTCGTTTTTGGCATCGAATTGTAACTGGGGATGAATAAGAGAAATCAGTGGCTTCGTTCCGGCCAGGCTTCAGAAACTGTTGTCAAACAAGGGCACTTTGAACTGAAGGCCATGTTGTGTGTTTGGTGGAATTTCGAGGGAACGTGGCACTTAGAGCTTGTCCCAGATGATCATACTGTGAATATTAACCATTATGCTCAATAATTGCACCAAGTATATGGTACTTTGAAAGCATGCTACCAGGATCATGTTTGGTCCCAGGTACAACTATCTCGAAAATATTTTGGGGGCATATTTGTTCCGTTACGGCCACTGCGGTGAGCCCTTCTCCCTGCCATTTCTATGGCAGCCGTCTTGCAACACATGTAAATGCTGCAAATAGATATTTGTCAACAATGCGTAAACAGTTTTAAACATCTAGAAGCAGCCTTTACCTTCGTCTCAGTTCACGGAGTGGAAGACATTTAAATGTTCTCAAGCACTTAGATGGTGAAACGAACAAAACAATATTTTAATATGGTAATTTAAGGATATATATTCTGTGCAATGTTACCGCTAGCGGCTAGTATCAACAAATTAACTAATTAACTAATTAAGCAATTAAATAATTACTATTATTATCATAATAATAAGTAGAAAGAATTATTGCTTTATTATTAGTAATAATAAAAAGGCGGCGAGCCGGCTGAAATGCTTCGCGGTATTTAGTCTGTCTTTATGTTCTGAGTTCAAATTTCTCCGGGGTCGACTTTGCCCTTCATCCTTTCGGGGTCGATAAATTAAGTACCAGTCACGTACTAGGGCCTTGTGCCTATAGTAGAAAGGATTATTATTATTATTAATAATAATGATTTCAAATTCGGGGAAGGAGGTAAGCCAATTACATCGATTTAACTGGTTCTTATATTATCGACCTCGAAAGGATGAAAGGCAAAGTCGACCTCGGCGGCATTTGAACTCAAACGAAATGCCATTAAGCATTTTTCCCGGCGCCGTAACCATTCTGCCAGCCTGCTGCCTTCGATATTTTCTTTATTGACCACAGGGGCCGAACGCTAATCCTTTTTCGTATAGGCACAAAGCCTGAAATTTTGGGGGAGTGGGGAAAGTCGATTACACAGATTCCAGTGCGTAACTGGTACTTATTTTATCGAGCCCGAAATGATTGAAGGCAATGTCGACCTCGGTTGAATTTGAACCAAAAACGTAAAGGCGGGCGAAATACTGCGAAGTGTAAACTCTACTCGCAAATATTCTCTGGTGGGACGAATAAAAAAATT
>NC_069000.1:42186996-42191762 GCF_001194135.2 Octopus bimaculoides
ATAGAGGTGGGAGGAGAATAGAATGGGTGACGGACAGACTAGCAGAAGACAGACTGATAGACGAACACGAGGGAGAGATAGAGAGAGGGAGAGAGAGACAGACAGACAGACAGAGAAAGAAACAGAAATTTGGACAAACAGAGATAGAAACAGATAAAATGTGTGTGTGTGTTTGAGAGACAGAGGGGGAGAGGGAGAGAGAGACAGAGAAAGGGAGACAGACAAGCAGAATACAGACTGACAAACAGACATGAGGCACAGAGAGAGAGAGGGAGAGAGAGAAAGAAAGAGAGAGAAAGAAAGTGAGAGACAGACAGACAGCGGAAGGGAGACAGACAAACAGAAGACAGACTGACTGTCAGACAGACAGACTGACTGACAGACAGACATGAGGTAGAGAGAGAGAGAGAGAGTGAATGAGAGCACCATTACTCACACGTCGGCGCCTACACACCGCCATCTTTAATTTCTTTTTGTTTTTTGTTTATTGCTTACCCAGGATTACATTATCCTATGTATCATTTCATTCAGACACTCGAGATCAATTAGACTACATTTAGCTGTTATTTCTAGCCGACGAAGTAACCACATAAAGACTTCTTCGTTTTTCCCTAACCCTTTTTAAGAGAAACCGGCGTTGTTTTGTTGTTGTTTTTTATCACTGCATCAGGAGGGAGAGGCATTGTCGATGACCCTTTTCAGGACCTTGAAGGAAAGGATTGAGGGCATAAAGCAGCCTGAAACTTGAGCAGGTTTCATTGCTTGCAAATGACTCGAGCTTCGTGACTCTGCTAAATGCGCACACGAGTCAGAAGAAATCCTATAGCATTTTTCAACATGCGATGCACGTGTTGGCTGTAGCAGTTTGAGTGGTGATAAACGCAGCAGTACTGGCTCTGGTAGGACAGGTAGCTGTTGTAGTAGTGATAGTAGCCGTGGTGATGGTAATTGTTTAATGAATGGTTGTAGCAGTGGTGGAAGTACAGGTGTCGGTTGTTGTATTGGTGGTAGATTTCTGTGTCTCATATACAACAACAAATTCAACAACAATGATTGGATGACACAGTATACCAAAAACTCACTTTATATCGATATTTCACACACATACAGAAACACACATCTACAGACACATACGCACACAATCATGTAGATTGCAATTACTGTGTGTTAATTGTAATTTTGAAAAGCATTTGTTTTCTGAAAAGTAAAATAATTAGAGAGAGAGAGGCCATGAATAAAACTGATATAAAATTATTTCGGATTTAGGACAATAATATAATGATGTGTGTGTGTGTGTGTATCTTTATGTGGTGGGAGGTACCGCTTTATGTGGTGGGAGGTACAGCTAATATAAGGAGCCATCTCAAAAAACAATCCGAGTTACATACTGAAATAAAAAAAAGAATATCCTTTTTCCGGACACAAGTGCATTTCTAGCCGTCAGATTTATGTAGAAGCAAACGGATATGTGATGCCTTCATCAGCGGAGGCATAAAGAATTTTTGTTTGTTTGTATTTGTGTGGGAGGGAGTATGTATCGTGTGTGTATCTGTCTGTCTTTGTATATGGGGTGGGTACAGCTAATATAAGGAGCCTTCATCAGTGGAGACATAGAGAAATTTATTTGTTTTTGCGTATGTGTGTATTTGTGTGCGCGCGTCGTGTGTGTTCGTCTGGCATTGTATATAGGTTAGGTTCAGCTAATATGAGGAGCCATTTCAAAATATGATCCAGATCTATAGAAATGCATGAATATGTGATGCCTTCATCAGCGGAGATATAAAGAAATTTAGTTGTGCGTGTGTATATGTGTGTACGGGGAGTAGATAATACAAAAGGACATCTCGAAATAAGAATCCTACGACATAATAAAATAACCAAATAACACTTTCCATCCCCACTTCTAGAGGTCAGATGTTCATAAGAGTGCACAGACATGTGGTGCCTTCGACGGCGAATCTATAATGGTTTCAAATTTTGCCACAAGAGCAGCCATTTTGGTGGAGGGGATTTGTCGATTGCATCGATCCCAGTGTTCAACTGGTACTTATTTTATCGACGTCTAAAGGATGAAAGGCAAAGTCGACCACGGTGGTATTTGAACTCGGAACGTAGCGACGGGCGAAAAACCCTAACCGTTTCGTCCAGCGTGCTAACGACTCTGCCAGCTCACCGCCTTCGAGAGTGAATCTGTGATGAGATTAATGTAGGGGTGTGTGTGTGTGTGTGTTACTATTTATACACACTGTAGCAAAGAAACGGAAGCTATATCGTAATAGCCCATTTATTACGAACACTAGTAGACACGAATTTTCAAACGCGCTCGATTCAACTAAATTAAGATTATAAATAGCATTTGTAATTAAATTACAGGAATGAGATGTTATTATAATTAGAGGGAAAGCTATTTCGCAATTATATTGAAAATATTTCTATTGTGCGACGCAATTAGTGGGAGTGCTCAGTAAAATGACAAAGAAAAATCAGATGTAAAGAACTATAATGTATTGTGTGTCTGTTTGCGTGGGTATGCGCATAGCAATTACGAAAAGGCACTAAAGACAAAATCAAGCTGCACACTAAAAGAACTGCATATATATAACTCCGTTGCATTCCGTCGGTTACGACGACGAGTGTTCCAGTTGATCCGACCAACGGAACAGCCTACTCGTGAAATTAACGTACAAGTGGCTGAGCACTCCACAGACATGTGAACCCTTAACGTAGTTCTCGGGAAGATTCAGCGTGACACAGAGTGCGACAAGGCTGGTCCTTTGAAATACAGGTACAACAGAAACAGGAAGTGAAAGAGAGAGAAAGTTGTGCTGAAAGAGTACAGCAGGGTTCGCCTCGTGCCTAGAGTAGAAAAGATTATTCAGTTTATTTCAAGATTTCTTGCCAATAGAGAAAGAACCGGTTTCTAAACTAGATCCAAGGCTCCTTCATTGGAATTTCAACATCAACAACAGGGTATTTTTGACTTTATGTATGTATGTATGTATGTATGTATGTATCTATTCTCATGCATATAGGTTTATATTTAGAAATGCTCATATATATTTCAATGATAACCTTCTGGAAAGGTTTATTTATTTATGTATGTATGTTCGTATAGATGTAAGATTATACAAGGTGGCCCAAAAATAGGTTTACAGTTATCACATGGACACTTTAAATTTCTTTTAAAACATTTTATTTCATTTAAATTTCTATCTTACAAACTGAAAAGGGAACTTGATAAAATTAACTAAATTTGCATAGAATAATGGTTTCATATTTTTCTATAATTGATATCTAAACTGTTAATATATGAATGCGAAAGAGATAGTTGAATAACTGTAAACCTACTTTTGGGCCACCCTGCATATGTGTACATATGAGTGTGTGCACATGTATACGTAAAGAAAGAAAGAAAGAAAGAAAAATAAAGAAACAAATACAGGAACGAAGACAGACATTTCCATTCGAATATTTATACAGCATATCTTTGGAAAATAAGCTTCTCAACTCTCAGAACAGGTTTAAAAAATTGAAACCTAAGAAAACGCGGCACAAAATAATAATAATAATAATAATAATAATAATAATAATAATAATAATAATAAAAAGAGAAAGAAACCTTATAAAACTTAAAATTATATAAATGTAATTAGAAAAATTCCTGCAAAATACAGCAAAGTTTGAAACAGAATCTAATGAATCTAAATTATGAAGCGATTTAACTGAATTACTGTCATGAATATACTGGCAACCATGTAACTCTTCACGTACTGAAATATATATATATAAAATATAGTCTCCAGAATTTTTCTCCCTCCTCTCCCTCCCTCCTTCCCGCTATCCATCCATCCATCCGTCTGTCTATCTGTCTGTCTGTCTGTTTGTCTATCTGTCTACTTATCTATCTGTCTGGCTATCTATCTATCCATCTATCTATCTGTCTGTCTGTCTTTCTGTCTGACTCTCTCTCTCTCTCTCTCTCGCTCTCAGCCGACTGGACTACTGCTCTTAACTGTGGTCACCCAACAATTTGAAATTAATAGTGGAACTTGAGGCAGTTCAGTGGTTTCTACACCAGGAAGATTGCATCAATGGAACAGCTGAGCTGCTGAGAGAAACTGAAAGAGCTACGCCTGTATTCCCTGGAGCGAAGACGGGTGAGATATGCAGTGATACACGTATGGAAGATCCTGGAGGGGCTGGCACCAAACTTTGGTATCGAGGGCTATACCAGATCCCGAACTGGACGCCACTACACTGTTTCAGAGGTCCCAGCTATCCCGTCTGGAGTAAGGACCATGTATTGTAATACTTGGGGATTCAAGAGCCCACAGCTATTTAACGCCTTGCCAAAATATCTGAGGGATCTCCATGGAGTGGGGGGTAGATGTTTTCAAGAAACAACTTGACCCCTTGTCATCCAATGTCCCAGATGAACGTATATCAGGGCAGGAAACTGAAAAAAGGGCAACAGTGTCGAACTCCCTACTTCACCAAAGGTCAACCGCATAAGATTGGCCATTGGAAAGATGATTACACTGGTGGTGTTGCAGCATGGCCACAACCTTAGGGCTGAAACGTATAAAACAGTAAAAAAAGAATATATATATATGTATGTATAAATCAAACCAGAATTGTATCCCTATTCCACATAACACATTCGCACACACACACACATAATAATAATAATAATAATAATAATGGTGGTTTGTTCGTAATTTTACAACCGAAAGGCAGGGATATATATATATATATATATATATATA
>NC_069000.1:42193005-42193809 GCF_001194135.2 Octopus bimaculoides
ACACACACACACACACACACACACACATGTGCGTATGTGTTGGTTGTTTTTCAAAACGTATATTGCATTTGAAACCGTTCCCAATGCAACGGTGCTAATTAATCTCGGTGCAGAGAACAACATATTTTAACACCGTTGTCTTGTCTTTCCCCAAACATTGAGCCTGGCAAATATAAACGCACCGACTTACGTAAAATGATCCTCTCCTTACGATTTATTAAGGCTAGTTTCAAATTCCGACGTTACAGGAAGTTACGTAAAGTGACTAATGACTGCTACATGTTGAAATAGAGAGCTCTGTATTAGATCTGGATAGGAAAAATCTGTTTATTTTTAAATGCTGTTGAGTATATAAATATCTCAGAAGTTATCTTCAGACCGGTTGTTGCTCTTCTTGTAGTTATTGTTATTGTTGCTGTTGTTATTGTTGTTGTTGTTGCTGTTTAACCGAAGGTTAAGGATGCAACTACGACAATATCTTTAAGCTCATGGATGGCCATATAATTCTAAGCTATATTAGGCTGTCAGATAAATTCGTTCGGTTTCCCATTTTTTTTATTATTATTATTATCATTTTACATTAGTGGAGGCGCAATGGCCCAGTGGTTAGGGCAGCGGACTCGCGGTCATAGGATCGTGGTTTCGATTCCCAGACCGGGCGTTGTGAGTGTTTATTGAGCGAAAACACCTAAAGCTCCACGAGGCTCCGGCAGGGGATGGTGGCGAACCCTGCTGTACTCTTTCACCACAACTTTCTCTCACTCTTTCTGTTGTGCCTGTAATTCAAAGGGTCACGCTGAATAT
>NC_069000.1:42196920-42198350 GCF_001194135.2 Octopus bimaculoides
ATATATATATATATATAATACAAAGGTTATATAAGCATGTATACACACATATATGTACATACCTACATCTACATGTGTATATACATGCATATTCGGGTGCAGACAACGGAACGAACACATAGGAAAACAAATAGCCACTTGTGGAATTATTCCTTCATCAGCTGCCTCTCTCTCTCTCTCTTCCTTTCTCTCTCTCTCTCTCTCTCTCTCTCTCTGTGTATATATATATATATATATATATATGTAGGAAGGGCTTCTTTCAGTTTCCGTCTATCAAATTCACTCACAAGGTTTTGGTCACCCCGAGACTATAGTAGAAGACACTTGCCGACGGTGCCACACAGTGGGACTGAACCCAAAACTATGTGTTTGGAAAGCAAGCTTGCTACCACAAAAATATCTAATGTGTTTATTTAATAAACACAATATATATTTCTATGAACTACTCTTAGTTTCGTGCGATGAAAACAGCTCAAGCTGAGGATTTCGTGAAGGCCCCAATTGCGTTATAAAATGCCGTCTGAGCTGTTTTCATCGCATGAAACTAATATTAGCTCCTATAAATATATATTGCGTTTGCTTTTTAAACAGATGGAGTATTTTTGTTGATCTTATCATCACGGAACACATGCACACACACACACACACACACACACACACATACGTGCACGTATCCTGAGTTTAAATTTGACCAAGGTCAGCTTTTGTTTATTTATCCATCTGGAGTTGATAAACTGAAGTACCGCCGATATACTAAGGCCGACGATATCGGCTTATCCCCGCCCCTCAAAATTGACAGCCGTGTGCCTTTAATAATAATAATAATAATAATAATAATAATAATAATAATAATAATTATCATTGTTATTATTATTATCATAATGATGACAATAATGCTCTCTACTATAGGCAGAAGTCCTGAAATTCAGATGGATGACATGCAAAGTCGAGCTTGGTGGAATTTGAACTCAGAACTCAAAGATGAGACAAGGAACACCACAAGGCACTTCTTCCGATACTCCAATGTTCCTGCCAACCGTTATAGCCAGCACCACCAACAACAACAGCAAGAACACCAACAACTTCTACGATGTTCAACCAACTACAACTCGTACGATTTTTCCGGCGAACTTCGTTGTTTTGCGTGCGGATATTTTCTAATTAACTGATCAAATTAAATGATTAATTAAAAGCAACTAATGAAAATTTGTTCAACATGAAAGGTAGAATAGATTTCCGAGCAGTCGATTACAGACTATTATTAACTTGTGACTCAGTTTTTGATTGCCACACCCACCCAATCACCCTCCCACAACTACACACACACACACACACACACACACACACACACACACACACACACACGTACAAATACATACACACATATATGTGGATATATGAAAGTATATATATATATATATACATATATA
>NC_069000.1:42200535-42201763 GCF_001194135.2 Octopus bimaculoides
ATATGTATGTACAGTTTGCTGACAGAATTAGCAACAAAAAAAAGACCATTGAATTCAGTGAGCGTTAAGTATCATTTAATGAATAGACCAATTGTGCGTGAGCTAATTCAAGTTTCATGTTCACATTGTTCATTAATCGGATGGGCTCGTTCAGCGTATCAACAAGCCTTCTGTTTCAAATAACGGATTTCCTCTCAAAACTTTTCGTAACGTTTTCTCTTGCCTCGTTTTTTTGTTTTTTGTTTTTTGTTTTTTGTTTTTTCATATTTTTTTCTCGTTTTTTTTTTTTCTTGCGTTTTCTCACGAAATAGCCCTGATCTTTGAGTCTGAAGAATTGGTGGATTGTGCACGCTAGCTATACAAACTCAGCCTATTTTTACACTGTCCACACATGAAACTTGAAGTACCTCGCGTTTAACTCCTGTATTTATTAACTTGTAAATATGAATCTTTGTTGTGTTTGTGTAATGGATACACACACACATACACACATACATGCGCAAATACGAACATACATAAATGCACACATATATATAAACATACGTACATATATATTTGTGTATATGTGTGTATGTGAACGAGTACATATGCATGCTTCCTAACCACATGGTTCCGGGTTCAGTCCCATTGCATGGCACCTTAGGTAAATATCTCCTACTATAGCCTCGGACCGACCAAAGCCTTGCAAGTGGATTTGGTAGATGGAAACAATAGAGGACCGTCGTAATATGTGTGTGTGTGTGTGTCATTGTATCTGCGTTTGTCTCCCACCATCGCTGGACAGCTGCTATTGTGTGTATGTGTGTGTATGTGTGTGTATGATTGTGTGTGTGTGTTTGTGTGTGTCAGTTATTTATAAAAAAACAGGTTAACATTAAACTAAAGAATTATTAAATGCTTTTACCGGAGTGCTTGTTTATTGAACTTTTACAAGAGGTGTGACAGTGACATCGAAGTGACATTGCTTGAAAAGATATTTGCATTCCCTATTCAATTCGAAACAACAAAAATAAACCAATCAGAATATTCAAGCGATATCTATTCCAGCAAATTACTATTTTTAAATCTCACAACGTGAGATATTCAGCAACAGTACTTTGGAGTAAAGATTGTTTGCCAACATAACATGGCAGTCCTGGTTTAGGACTAATGTTGCTGTAATTTAGCCCAAGGAGACATCGTCTCCAGCTGGCTATACAACACGATCTGTGTCCTTATATTTTCGAAC
>NC_069000.1:42201773-42202285 GCF_001194135.2 Octopus bimaculoides
CGACACACACACACACACACACTCTATTCCAGCATTTGACCAAACCAGTACTGAACAGACAAAATAAACTGGAGTCATTTCATGCTTCTCCTTATTTAAGCACAAACGGCAATTCATGAAATACTCGCTCTTAATCTCTTAATGTTTCGGTATTCAATCGTCAATCTTTTCAGCTTTGTGACTGTCGAGCAAAATCCTACAAAGTTTATTCAATTTGTTGCCATCCATACGTACATAGATACGGAAGTATTTTATTATATTAGATAATATAAACACATCATAGAATACAATGCCAAGCAATAAATCGTAATTTTCGTTTTCTTTTCGGGAAAGTTTTATTCAGTTCAGTCATAATTTTATGTATGTCTGTATATGTATTCACGCCTGGTTTCGAAACAGTATCCGCCTACCAAATTCACTAAAAAAAAAAACAAAAAAAAAACATTGGTTGACCCCGAGGATATAGTGGAAGACACTCAACGTGTCTATACATACACTTATGATATATATTT